>NC_134694.1:63735403-64002903 GCF_050947455.1 Rhinoderma darwinii | reverse complement strand
ATATGCGATCGGCACATCGCATAGTGAAGTCCCCTGGTGGGACTAAAAAAAAAAATGTAAAACAGTTAAATAAAGTTTGTGAAAAAAAATAAAATAATAATTCGACAATTTTTTTCCAATATAAGACATACCCCGAAAGTAAGACATAGTGGGGCTTTTGGGGATAAAAAGAAAGTAAGACACTGTCTTACTTTCGGGGAAACACGGTAGGACTGCAGGTAACATCTACTACATTATCTGTGCTGTGTACATATCTGCCTGTGTGGGTATATATGGGTGTACATATGTTCCTGTTTGTGAATGTGTCTTTGTGCTTGTATATTTGTGCCTTTTATGTATTTGTATATGTTTCTGTCTGTGTATTTTTATCTGCTGGTGTGTGTGTGTGTGTGTGTGTGTGTGTGTGTGTGTGTGTGTGTGTGTGTATGTGTGTATGTGTCTGTACGTCTATATATTTACCTGTATGTATATATTCCAGATGTGTGTATGTATATTTGCCTGTATGTGTAAATATCTGTCTTTATGTATGTACAGTATATATGTTCCAGCGTGTCCATATATGTGGTTAATTTTTGGTTTGTGTAGGGGGCGGCAATAGAGAGTCCCGCACAGGGCGCCATCCAAGCTAAGGCGGGCCCTGGCTGTCACCAACCCTAGTCAGAAGGAACTCCGTCGCTGCCTGCGGCGAATGACCTCCTCGGCTTCTCCGGTAAGGCACACCAGGCAGAGCGGAGAGTGGTAGCGGTAGCGGTTCACAGTGTGGTGCTAAGTACAAGGGGGGAGAGTGTGGCGCTATTTAAAAGGGGGGGAATGTGGCACTATTTACAAGGGGGGGAGTGTGGCGCTTTTTACAAAGGGGCAGCGGGCAGTGTGTGGCACTATCTACAAGGTGGGCTGTGTGTGGCGCTATCTACAGGGGGCTGTGTGTGGCCTCTTTAATTTATTTTCTTATAATTTATTTTTGTGTTAATTACATTATAGAACTACATCGCTTCTAAAATGTAAAAAATGCTTTTATACTCGAGTTATATTAAAAAAATTGTGAAAATAAAAATTACACCTAATTGATTGGTAGGGAAAGAAAACATGGCGAGGGGGAAGAAGATGTCGGGAAATAAATTGGGGGGGGGGGCGCCAATCTGAATCTTTGCCCCGGGTGCAAGAGATCCTAGCCTCTGCTTTAAACCTTTAGGTGTTTCACAGGAATTAAGTTAGAGGGGAAATGTACAAATTTCTTTTTTTTGTCAGAATTTTTTTTTTTCTGTAATGCAAAATGTTTTACCAGAGAAACGCTACTCAATATTTATTGCCCAGATACTGCAGTTTTTAGAAATATCACACATGTGGCCCTAGTGTGCTAATGGACTGAAGCACAAGCCACAGAAGTAAAGGAGTATAGAATATATTTTAGGCACCATGTCAGGTTTGAAGAGGTCTTGTTGGGCCAAAACAGATAAACACCATTTGGCAAACTACACCCTCAAGGAATTTATCAAGGGGTATAGTGAGCATTTTAACCCCATAGTTTTTTTTGCTGAATTTAGTGGAATATGTCGGTAAATGTTGAATTTTGTGGAATTCGTCCATAAAAATGAAAATCTAAATTTTTTCCAATAAAACGTAGAAATTATCACATTTTTCAAGGAATAAAGAAGAAAAGGCACCCCAAGATTTGTAAAGCAATTTATCCTGATTATGGCAATAACCCATCTGTGGTAATAAATTTCTGTTTGGACACACGGCAGGGCTCAGAAGGTAAAGAACGCTATTTGGCTTTTGGAGCCCAAGTTTGCTGGATTGGTTTTCGGGTGTCATGTCGCATTTGCAAAGCCCCTGCGGGACCAAATCAGTGGACACCCCCCAGAAGTGACCCCATTTGGGAAACTACAGCCCTAAAAAGAATTAGGCTGGGTTCACACGACCTATTTTTAGACGTAAACGAGGCGTATTATGCCTCGTTTTACGTCTGAAAATAAGGCTACAATACGTTGGCAAACATCTGCCCATTCATTTGAATGGGTTTGCCGACGTACTGTGCAGACGACCTGTAATTTATGCGTCATCGTTTGACAGCTGTCAAATGACGACGCGTAAAATGACTGCCTCATCAAAGAAGTGCAGGACACTTCTTTGGACGTTTTTGGAGCCGTTTTCTCATAGACTCCAATGAAAACAGCTCCAAAAACGGACGTAGAAAACGCAGCGAAAAACGCGAGTTGCTCAAAAAACGTCTGAAAATCAGGGGCTGTTTTCCCTTGAAAACAGCTCCGTATTTTCAGACATTTTTGGTCACTACGTGTGCACATACCCTTAATCTAGGGGTATAGTGAGCATTTTTAACCCATAGTTTTTTTTACTGAATTTAGTGTAATTAGGCCGTGAAAATGTCTATTGTCTTTCTTCTTTTTTTTTTTTACGGCGTTCACTGTGCATTATAAATGATGACATATTTAATTTATTCTGCGGATCGATACGATTACGGCGATACCATATATATATAAGTTTTTTATGTTTTACGGTGTTTGCACGATAAAATTACGGTTTAAAAAAAAAATTATTGTTTTTCTGTCGCCATATTATAAGAGCTACAACAAGAAAGTTGTGTGAGGGCTTGTTTTTTGCGGAACAAATTGTCGTTTTTATTGGTACCATTTTTGAGTACATGCGACTTTTGATCCCTATTTATTAAATTTTTGGGAGCTGAGGTGACTAAAAATAGCGATTATGGTATTGTTTTTTAATTTTTTTTTATGGCGGTCACCGTGCGGGATAAATTACATTATATTTTTATAGTTCAGGCTGTTATGGATGCAGCGATACCAATTATGCATAGTTTATTTCTTTTGTTCATTTTTTTCTAATAATAAAGGACTTTATAAGGGAAAAAGGGCGATTTTTAAATTTTATTATTTTGAAATTTAACTTTTTTACTTTGGTACATTTATTTTGTACCATCTGTATTTATGGAAGCACTGCTAGGCAACATGCTGATGCAGGGCCGCCATCAGGAATTTCTTGGCCAAGATGTCTGGGCCTCCACTCCATTACCGGGGGTGGGCAACGGAAATTGAGGCACTCACGTTTGTACGTTATACTCATTAACTGATTTTGGTGCTGATGTCAATTACAGTGAACAAAACCATGGAGCAGGCAGTGTCCGGTTAATGCTCTGGATTTTGATCTATTTAGCCAAAACGGAGCCTTCTACTAGCGCTCTGCCCAGGGACTATGGCGCTGTTCCTGATGTCCATATACGTCATAAAGTGACATCCAAAGCTTTGCAAAGCCTGAGTACACTGCCAGTGCAATTCTCTGGCCTGGGATTCCGGCCCTGGGGAATCCCCTGACGTCACTTTAGATATATTGACAGTGATGTCAGGAGCTTTCCCAGGGACAAAGTTCACGGGTAGAGCACTTGTGATGCTCTGCCTGGGGACTCCGGAATAGCAAAGTCTACTACGCTATTCTATCCATCAAAAATAAGGTATACCGACGTCTACCAGCCAGACGTAGGCTAAAAGGACGTAATGGAGCCCTGTGAATTATTGTCTACGTTGTTTATACTGAACGTTAGGAGATTTCCTGACGTACACGATAAACTTAGGGCAACAACATGATGTGAAGGGGGCCCTAAGGGAGGGGGAGCACTTGTGAGGATGTAAGGAGAACTAATGCTCCGTTCTTACGTTGCCATTTAAGTTCAATGTGTTTTTCCACAGCAAAAATCTGAGACTTACCCTTTGATCTCTGACGCAGATGTGCCACAAGCGTGTAGCAGATCCGCACAAGAATAAGGCCCTCTTCGCACAGTTTTTTTGAGCGGAAACCGCGTTAGAAACTGGGGCAAAAAACAGCCAAAATCGCCTCCTAATGATTTCAGCGGAAGGCAAAGTCGTTTTTTTCATGCGAGCGAAAAAAAACGCTTGTGAAAAAGAAGCGACATGCCCTTTTTTCGGGCATTTCCGTCTCTGACCTCTCATTGACATCAATGGGATGCAGAGAAAGCCTGAAGGACTTTCGAGGCAGATTTTTCTGCCTGCAAAAAACTGTGTGAACAAAGCCTACGTTCCATTGTCACTCAAAGTTGCTTATCCTCAGCTTTTCCATGCAAAATAATTAGCATGCTACTTATTGCTGTGGTGGATTTCTTTTCATGGTGCGGACAAAAATACACGTGGAAAATTTTTCGTAGCATGTGAGCTTATCTTTTGTTGTTCTAGGAAATGATCTAAATCTTTTTTAAAGCCATCTACTGTCCCTGCTGTGACCAGCTCCTGCGGTAGACTATTCCATATAGTCACAGTTCTTACAGTAAAGAAGGCTTGTCGTCTCTGCAGGTTGAACCTTTTTTTTCCAGACGGAGGGAGTGCCCCCTTGTTTTTTGAGGGGGTTTTACATGAAACATGTTTTCACCATATTTTTTGTATGTGCCATTAATATATTCATAAGTTAATCATGACCCCCTTAGTCGGTTTTTTTCAAGGCTAAATAGGTTTAGTTCTTTCAATCTTTCCTCATAACTTAGATTCTCCATGCCCCTTATTAGCTTCGTTGCTCTTTTTTGTATTTTTTCTAACTCCAGGCCATCCTTTCTATGAACTGGAGCCCAGAACTGAACTGCATATTCTAGATGAGGCCTCACTAATACTTTGTAAAGTGGTAATATTATATCCCTGTCCCGCGAGTCCATGCCTCTTTTAATACACGACAATATCTTGCTGGCCCTTGAAGAAGCTGATTGACATTGCATTATGTTATTTAGTTTATGATTTACAAGTACACCCAGATCCTTCTCAACAAGTGACTCCCCCGGTGTAGCTCCACTAGGGCATATAATGCATGCAGGTTGTTCGTACCCAGGTGCATAACTTTACATTTATCTACATTAAACTTAATTTGCCAAGTGGATGCCCAAACACTCAGTTTGTTTAACCCCTTAAGGACGCAGCCTAGTTTTGGCCTTAAGGCTCAGAGCCCATTTTTCAAATCTGACATATTTCACTTTATGTGGTAATAACGTCGGAATGCTTAAACCTACCCAAGCGATTCTGAGATTGTTTTCTCGTGACACATTGGGCTTCATGTTCGTGGTAAAATTTGGTCGATATATTCAGTGTTTATTGGTGAAAAATTGCAAAATGTAGAGAAAATTTTGAAAAAATTGCATTTTTCTGAATTTAAATGCATCTGCTTGTAAAACAGACGGTTATACCACCCAAAATAGTTACTAGTTCACATTTCCCATATGTCTACTTTAGATTGGCATCGTTTTTTGAACATTTTTTTATTTTTCTTGGACGTTACAAGGCTTAGAACATAAACAGCAATTTCTCATATTTTTAAGAAAATTTCAAAAGCCTTTTTTTTAAGGTACCTCTTGAGTTCTGAAGTGGCTTTGTGGGGCCTATGTATTAGAAACCCTGATAAAACACCCCATTTTAAAAACTAGACCCCTCAAAGTATTAAAAACAGCAGTTAGAAAGTTTTTTAACCCTTCAGGCATTTCACAGGAATTAAAGCAAAGTGGAGGTGAAATTTGCAAATTTCATTTTTCTTGCTGAATTTCAATTTTATTCATTTTTTTTTCTGTAACACAGAAGGTTTTACCAGAGAAACACTACTAAATATGTATTCTCCAGATTCTGCAGTTTTTAGAAATGTCCCACATGTGGCCCTACTGCGCTCGTGGACTAAAACACAAGCCCTAGAAGCAAAGAAGCACCTAGTGCATTTTGAGGCCCCTTTTTTATTAGAATATATTTTAGGCAGCATGCCAGGTTTGAAGAGGTGTTGAGGTGTCAAAACAGTAGGAATCCCCCAATAGTGACCCAATTTTGGAAACTACACCCCTCAAGGAATTCATTTAGGGTTGTTGTTACCATTTTGACCGCACAGTTTTTTCACAGCACGTATTTGAATTGGGCTCTGAAATGAAAAAAATGTCATTTTTTCCAATAAAATGTCATTTGTGATCAAAATTTCTTATTTTCACAAGGAACAAAATACCCCATTTTGTTGCCCAATTTGTCCTTAGTGTGGCAATACCCCATTTGTGGTGATAAACTGCCGTTTGGGCCCATGGGAGGGCTCAGAAGGAAAGGAGCGCTATATGTTTGTTGGAGTCCAGATTTTGTTGGATTGGTTTTCGGGTGCCATGTCGCATTTGCAGAGCCTCAGAGGTATCAAAGCAATGGAAACCCACCAAAAGTGACCCCATTTTGGAAACTACACCCCTCAAGGAATTCATTTATGGTTGTTGTTAGCATTTTGACCACACAGTTTTTTCACAGCATCTATTTCAATTGGGCTGTGACATTAAAAAAATGACATTTTTTCCAATAAGATGTAATTTTTTACCAAAATTTCTTATTTTCACAGGGAACAAAATACTCAATTTTGTTGCCCAATTTCTCCTGAGTGCATCAATACCCCATTTGTGGCAATAAACTGCCGTTTGGGCCCATGGGAGGCCTCAGAAGGGAAGGAGCGCTGTGTGTTCTTTGGAGTACAGATTTTGCTGGTTTGGTTTTCGGGTGCCATGTCGCATTTGCAGAGCCCCAGAGGTATCAAAGCAATGGAAACCCACCAGAAGTGACCCCATTTTGGAAACTACACCCCTCAAGGAATTCATTTATGGGTAATGTGACCATTTAGACTCCATAGTTTCTTCACAGAACTAATTTGAATTGGGCTGGGAATTAAAAAAATATATATTTTTTCCAATAATATGTCATTTTAGCTCAAAAATTCTTATTTTCACAAGAAATAAAATACTCCATTCTGTTGCCCAATTTGTCCTGAGTGCGGCAATACCCCATTTGTGGTGATAAACTGCCGTTTGGGCCCATGGGAGGGCTCAGAAGGAAAGGAGCGCTGTGTGTTCTTTGGAGTCCAGATTTTGCTGGATTGGTTTTCGGGTGCCATGTCGCATTTGCAGAGCCCCAGAGGTATCAAAGCAATAGAAACCAACCACAAATGACCCCATTTTGGAAACTACACCCCTCAAGGACTTCATTTATGGGTGTTGTGACCATTTTGACCCCATAGTTTTTTCACAGAACTTATTTGAATTGGGCTGGGAATGAAAACAAAATTATTTTTTTCAAATAATATGTAGTTTTGGCTGAAAATTTCTTATTTTCACAAGAAACAAAATACCCCATTCTGTTGCGCAATTTGTTCTGAGGGCCGCAATACCCCATTTGTTGTGATAAACTGCCATTTGGGCCCATGGGAGGGCTCAGAAGGAAAGGACCACCATTTGGCCTACTGGGGATTTTCTAGTGCGAAGTCATGTATGCAGAAGCCCCTGAGGTACCAGAACAGTTGAAACCCCCAAGAAGTGACCCCGTTTTAAAAACTACACCCTTAAGGCATTCATCTACATGTGTAGTGAGCATTTTGACCGGAGACCTACACCCCATAAACTGTAATGTGGGTTCTCCCGGGTATGGCAATACCCTACATGTGGCTGTTATCAGCTGCCTGGACACACAGCAGGGATCAGAGGGGAAAGACGAGGGGGGATAAGCTGTGTGGAGTGCATCAGGGTAAGTAAAATTGGGGTAAATTATAAACCAAGGGATGTATGATAAATTTTAAAACACTTTCATACAGAGCTCTGGTTATTCGGGACACGTGTCACATTGATATATTGTGTCCTCCCTTACCCCCTCTTATAGCAGACTTTGCACCTCTTTTGACTTTTTCCCTTCTTGCCAGTTTGGGGAACTTCTCCTGGAAAGTGTTGCCCTGGTACGATGCGTGTGGGCTCGCTTCCAGAAGTACTGGGTGCCCCCCCCCTTCTTGGTCCCTAAAGATTAGGTTCTTGATAATCACCTCTTGAAATTCCAGGAAAGTTCCCGTCTGGCCTGCACATCGACGTAGCATGTACGCATTGTACAATGCCATCTGTATGATGTGCCCGGCCAGCTTCTTATACCACACCGCATGGCGCTGTAGGGCTTCAGGGCTTGATCTTACAAGTCCATCCCTCCCATGTACCTATTGTAGTCCAGGATGCAGTCTGGTTTGGGGGTGGCCTTTCCTTCATATATCCTAAACCTGTAGGTATACCCTGATGCACTCTCACAGCTTATACATCTTCACGCCATACCTTGCCCTCTTACCCGGCAGGTACTCGCGGAATTGAACCCTCCCTTTAAAATGTACCAGGGACTCATCAATAGAAATACACTTCTCAGGGGTGTATGCTTGGGAAAACCGGGCACTCGAACGGTCTAATAGGGGTCTCCGTTTATACAAACGGTCAAAACTGGGGTCATCTCGGGGTGGGCACGGCTCATTATCAGTATAATGTAAGAAGCGAAGTATTGCCTCATTTATTTATTTTTTTAGGTTCCAGTTCAGTTCTGAAGTTGCTTTGAGGGGCCCATATATTAGAAACCCCTATCAAACACCCCATTTTAGAAACTAGACCCCTCAAAGTATCCACAACAGCATTTAGAAAGTTTATGAACCCTTTAGGTGTTTCACAGGAATTTAGAGCAAAGTAGAGGTGAAATTTACATTTTTTTTTTGGTAAGAAAATCCTCTTTATACCATTTTTTTTATAACACAAAAGGATTTATCAGAGAAACGCAACTTAATACTTATTGCCCAGATTCTGCAGTTTTGAGAAATATCCCACATGTGGCCCTCGTGCGGTAATGGGCTGAAGCATCGGCCTCCGAAGCAAAGGAGCACCTAGTGGATTTTGAAGCATCTTTTTTATTAGGCACCATGTCCGGTTTGAAGAGGTCTTGTGGTGCCAAAACATTGGGAACCCCCCAAAAGTGACCCCAATTTGGAAACTAGACCCCTTGAGGAATCCATTGTAGTTTTCTTGGGGTGCATGCGGCTTTTTGATCAGTTTTTATTCTATTTTTAGGTGGCGTGGTGACTAAAAAACAGCAATTGTACGATTGTTTTTTTTTTCGTTTTTTTTTACAGCGTTCACCGTGCGCTATAAATGACATATTCACTTTATTCTGCGGGGCGATACGATTACGGCGATACCAGATGTTTATAGGTTTTTTTTATGTCTTATGGCGTTTGCACAATAAAATAAGTTTTGTAAACAATCATTCACTTTTTGTGTTACCTTATTCTAAGAGCCATAAAGTTTTTATTTTTCAATCAATAAAGCCGTGCGAGGACTTATTTTTTGCGTAACGAACTGTAGTTTCGATCAGTACCATTTTTAGGTACATGCGACTTTTTGATCTCTTTTTATTCCATTTTTTGGGAGGTGAAGTGACCAAAGAATTGTGATTGTGGTTCGGTTTATTATTTATTTTTTTTACGGCGTTCACCGTGCGGGATAAATAATGAAATAATTTTGTAGTTCAGGCCGTTACGGACGCGGCGATACCAATTATGTATAGTTTATTTGTTTGTTTATATATTTTTATTAATAATGAAGGACTGATAAGGGAAAAAGGGGGATTTTTACTTTTAATACTTTTAAATCTTTTATTTTCTTATTTTTACACAACTTTTTTTAACTTTTTTTTTACTTTATTACTTTGTCCCACTAGGGGACATGAGGGCAGGAGGCCCTGATCGCTATTCTAATACACTGCACTACATGCGTAGTGCAGTGTATTAGAACTGTCAGCTACTCACTGACAGCAAGCATAGTGGGTCCTGACGTTGTCAGGACCCACTAGGCTTCCGTCTATGGCATCGCCGGACGCCATTGTTTGGTGTCCGGTTGCCATAGTCACCATCGCCGGCCGCTATCGCGTAGCAGGCCGGCGATGGCAGCTTAACCCCTAAAAAGCCGCGATCTCTATAGAACGCGGCTTTTAAGGGGTTAATCAGCGGGGACACAGCGATCGGTCCCCGCTGTAGGAGCTGTGACAGCTGCTGAACAAGACAGCAGCGTCACAGCTCCTGTATGTGTCGGGAGGACGGCCGAAACGGCCGTTACTCCCGTGACGTACTATTACGTCATGGAGCGCGAACGATACAGCTGCCATGACGTAATAGTACGTCAAGGAGCGGGAAGGGGTTAAATCCGCTTGCAATTCACGAACATCTTCCATAGACTGATCATTACTACAAAGCTTGGTGTCATCTGCAAAAATAGAAATAGTGCTATTTATCCCATCCTCTATATCATTAATAAATAAGTTGAATAATAGGGGATCCAGCACAGAACCCTGGGTTACACCACTTATAACCGGGGACCATTCAGAGTAGGAATCATTGACCACAACTCCCTGGATATTGTCCTTGAGCCAATTCTCAATCCAATTACAAACGATACTTTCTAAACCTATAGTCCTGAATTTACCCATTAGACGTCTATAAGGGACAGTGTCAAATGCCTTTGAAAAGTACAAAAACACTATATCCACAGCGGCCCCTCTGTCTAGGCTTCTGCTCACATCTTCATAAAAACAAATCAGGTTGGTTTGACAGCTTCTGTCCTTAATAAAACCGTGCTGGTTATCACTTATAATACTATTTTTTGTCACATAATTCTGTATATAGTCCCTCAATAGCCCCTCAAAAATTTTCTCCACAATGGATGTTAAGCTTACTGGTCTATAATTACCCGGGGAAGACCTAGAGCCCTTTTTGAAAATAGGCACCATATTTGCCCTGCGCCAGTCCCTTGGCACTATATCAGTCACTATAAATCTCTAAATATTATGAAGAGGGGGACATAAATAACTGAACTAAGCTCTTTAAGAACTCTAGGGTGTAACCCATCTGGTCCCGCAGCATTGTGTGTATTTATTTTGTTTCATTTAACTTGGACCATTCATCGAATTCAGTATATCAACTGATATATTAACAGCACTGGCATCGGCTATATCAGCTGCTCTTTCTTCTGTTGTATATAGAGAGCTGAAGAACCCATTTAGTAACTCTGCCTTCTCTTGATTCCCTGTGACCAACACCCCATTACCACTATCTAGGGGTACTACATGTTCAGACCTTGGCTTTTTTGCATTTATATACTTGAAGAATTTTTGGGGATTTGTTTTACTATCCTTGGCCACCTGCTTTTCATTTTGTATTTTTGCTGATTTTATTACCTTTTTACACATTTTATTAAGCGCTTTATAATTTACAAAGGCTGCAGCTGTTCCCTGTTTGTATTTTTCAAATGCCCTTTTTTTTGTGTCATGTATTGCCCTTTTTACAGAAGGTGTAAGCCATGTGGGGTTTCATTTTAGTCGTTTAGACTTGTTACCTATAGGAATAAATTTTGCACTATAATTACCCAAAGTAGATTTGAAAATCCCCCATTTATCATTTGTACCATTATTTGACATTAGTTCTTCCCAGTCTATATCCTGAATTGCAGCCCTCATCCTGGCGAAATTGGCCTTCTAAAAATTAAGTGTTTTTGCCCTCTCAGCTGTGTTTGTTTTTTACAGTATATGGAAAATATAACTATATTATGATCACTGTTGCCGAGGTTTTCACGAACATTGACGTTCCCAACAAGCTCTTCATTATTAGAAATGACCAGATCCAACAGAGCTTCACCTCTAGTCTGGTATTCCACAAACTGGTCCATAAAATTTTTATGACACCAATTAATATCCCGGTAATAAAAATCTCCCATTATCACTACTGTACCCGCCTGTGCAGCCCGCTCCATCTGTTTATATAGCTGAACTTCTATCTCCTCCGTTATATTGGAGTGGTCTATAGATTACACCAAAAGTAATTTTTTCAGTGTTTACCTCCCTTTGTAATTCCACCCACAAGGTTTCAAGCTCCTCACAATCTCACCCTCTAATGTCTCTTTCACACTCGCCTTCATATCACTTCTCACATACAGACATACACCACCGCCATTCCTATTTGTCCGGTCTTTCCGAAACAGTGTAAAGCCCTGTAGATTTCCAGCCCAGTCATGTGAAGAGTCTAGCCATGTTTCAGCAACACCAACTATATGTATATTTTCTTCCAGTACCAAGGCCTCCAGCTCCCCCATTTTGCTTGCTAGACTTCTGGCATTTGTGAACATACACTTTAACTTGCTTTTTAAATGTTTCACTTTAATTATCATAAATGTGATTATTTTACATATTTTGGGCATTTTTATTTTCATTGCTGTTTTGTAACGAAAGGATCTCCTTATCTTGTTGCCTAGTCCTCTCCCCACAGTTTGTTTCTCCCCCCACCAATATAGTCTGACCCCTCTCTAACCTAACTACCCCTTTATTTTCTACATTGACCTCCCTCCTCAGCCCTAGTTTAAATACTCCGCCAACCCAACTAGAATTCTCTCCCCCAGCACAGCGGACCCCCTTCCACTTAGGTGCAAATCATCTGCAGAATACAGTTTGTACCCCAATGAAAAGTCAGCCCAGTGCTCTAGGAACCCAAAGCCTTCTCCTCTACACCAAGACTTAAGCCATGCATTTAACTCCCTTAGCTCCCGCTGTCTTTCCTGTGATGCGCATGGCACAGGCAGTATTCCTGAGAATACAATCTTGGAGGTCCTTCAATTCAGCTTGTAGCCTAGTTCTTTAAAACTATCCTTACGGCTCCTCCACCTACAATTTATTCTGTCATTGGTACCCACATGGACCACAACAGCTGGATCATCACCAGCCCCTCCCAGCAATATCATCCATATTTCCCGAAACCGACCACAGTTCAGGGAGCCGGGTTTCTAGCATCACAGTTATCTATAATCATAGGAGTCCCTTCCCGTGGGAACACTGTCCCTGGTCCCGCACTGAAAGCATCATTACAGTGTGGGGCAGTATTCCCACGGAGAGACAGGAACTCCTAGCAGCATTGATAACTGAAGCTAGGAGTCAGGCTCCATGAATTGTGGTCGGCCTGGGAAATACGGCCGATACACGCTCCATATATCACGGACCACAAACGGCTGTCTGAATAAGGCCTTAGTTTAGTTACACAGTGCGGTCAAATAAAATTTTTTTTGCAGCAATATTTGCAAAATCGCGGCAAAAACGTGATTTGACCGTACTGTGATAATATAGCCTAACAACACTATTTTTCCATGTTTTGTATCCTTTTTTTTAATGCAATTTTCGTAATCGCGGCACAAATCACGCTGCGAGGGGGCCTGCGAGGGTTATGAGAGGGGGGGGCTCGCAAGGATTGCGTGGGGGGCCGACAGTCCGGGGGGTGGGCGACGACTGCCCGTCGGGCCACTTTTCTTCAGCCATGTGGCCGGGCCCCTGACGGGAGTACTAATAGTACTGCCCTGTGCTGATGACATAATTTGCAGCCTCCTTGGTTTTTTTTTACGGATCAAATACGGATGCAATAACGACCGTATTTACGGACACCCTTCCGTAAATACGAATGAATTATGGCTGCCTACAGATCCGTATTTACAGACAGTATTTTCTAATAGATGAAAATACGGTCGTGTTCATGGGGCCTTAGGCCAGGTTCACACGAGCGTGTTCGATCCGTGATATGCGGACCGTTTGTCAGCAGTATTTCCCGGACCGAACACACTGCAGGGATCATGTTTTCAGTATGGGACAGTTTTCCCGCAGCAAGGCAGGGACACCTAGTGTCATAGATAACTATGACGCTAGGAGCCTGGCTCCCTGCAGTGTGTTCGGTCCGGGAAATACTGCCGACATACGGTCCGTATATGACGGACCGAACACGCTCGTGTGAATCTGTCCTTAAAGGACGTTTATCAATCCGCTATGGTGTCCTGGCATCTCCAAGCATTAACTGGACAGGCAATTGATTTCAATGGCCCTGATGTAATGAATCATTTCTCCTGTGGTGGCGCTGCAGGGGAGTTGAACACTTACTGCCAGGTTCCCCTAAAGATTACAGCTGATTGCTGGGGGTCCCAGATTTTCAGTGGAAAATAAATTGTCAAAAGCTGACAACCGCTTTAATATCCACTAGGACTCCAATCCATGTGCATAGAACCATATTACCAACAAACAGGCAATTCATCCGCCTTTGTGAGTGCTGTATTACAACATGTATCTGTAATGTGGCCCTGTATTTGTACATTGGAAAACTTGATACTAGTAGGGTGAACAGAGCCTAAAATTGAATTATTTTTCTAGTAAACCAAGATGAGTGCTAAACCTTATGCATGCATTTTCACAGGCAGTGTCTCAGGAAAATTTTGAAATGGCTTCAAATATGATTCAAAGATGCAAAGATATGTTGCAGAGACAACCAAATGAGGTGAGAGTTGTTCTTGACATAATTTCTGATTTATGCTACATGATAATGCATAATTATTAAAAGTACAGGGAATTTTTATTCAATTATATTTAAATTTACTGCTTAATTTTAGTTACAAAACGGTCATCTGCTCTGTCCAACTTTTACCTTGAATTTTATTTATTTCTGTTACTTATATAGCACCAATATATTCCGCAGCGCTGTACAAAGGTCAACACTTACTGTCCCTATTGGGGCTCACAATCTAAGTTCCCTATCACTATGTTTCTGGGGTGTGGGAGGAAACCGGAGTACCCGGAGGAAACCTATACAAACTCCATTCAGATGTTGTTCTTGGTTGGATTTGAATCCACGACCCAAGCGCTACCTTGAATATATGCATTAAAAAGGTTGTCTCACAAAGAGAACCCCTACTCTAAAAAAAAATGTCTGTGTGAGGTCCTAGGAACCATTAGCTGATCTTACCGGTTGGGGACGTTTTGTCCAGCTTCACATTTCCCCTACAAGGCTATACATGTAATACATGGCCGGATTGAGTCCTTAAAAGGGTTTTCACAGAATCCTAAATTATCACCTATCCACAGGATTGGTGATAATTTTCTGGGGACAATACTGATCGTGAGAATGGTGGTTTTGAACGCCCAGATCCCCTTCACTCTACCCCCCGCAGTGAGGAGCAGTTTGATCGGAGCGGTGGTCGAGCATGTGCACATCGCTTCATTCAATGTTTATGAGAATGACGGAAACAGCCGAGCGCTGTGCTAAGCTGTTTCGGTCATTCCCATAGAATTTGAATGGTGCGGGTGAGTAGGTACCACCGTTCTTGCAGTAAGTGGGGGTCCCAGCAGTGTGGCCTCCAGCGATTATCCTGGGGGTAGGTGATAATTTATGATTCTGGGAAAACCTGTTTAAGAGCAGGAATTATTCCTATCAAACTGTGTTTTTACTAATAACAATCATTCAATGCATTCGGAAAGTCTTCAGATTGTTTAACTTTTTTTCTTATGTTGAGACCTTGTGCTAAAATAAAAATAAATTCAAGTTTTTCCCCATCATTCTGCACTCATTACCCATAATGACAAAGTTAAAACAGAATGTTAGTAATTTTTGCTCATTTATTGAAAAGGAAAAACTAAAATGTTGCATTGACACAAGTATTCAGATCCTTTACTCAGTACTTAGTTGAAGCACCTTTTGCAGCGATAACAGCCTCCAGTCTTCTTGGGTATGAAGACACAAGGTTTGCACATCTGGATTTTCTTCCATTCTGCCCCTCAGAGCCACTCAAACTCTGTCAGGTTGGATGCGGACCGTCGGAAAGCCATTTTTAGATCTCTCCAGAGATGTTCGATTGGGTTCAAGTCAGGGCTCTGGCTGGGACATTCAAGGACATTCACAGAGTTGTCACTAAGCCACTGCTTTGTTGTCTTGACTGTATGCTTAGAGTCATTGTCTGGTTGAAAGGTGAACGTTCAGCCCAGTCTGAGGTTCAGAGCACTGTGGATCAGGTTTTCATTAAGAATATCTCTGTACTTTTTTCCATTGGTCTTTCCCTAAACTCTGACCAGTCTCCCCCCAGCTTCTGAAAAACACCCCCACAGCATGATGCTGCCACCACCATGCTTTACTGGTATTGGGCAGGTGTTGAGCAGTGCCTGGCTTCCTCCATACATGTTGCTTAGATATGAGGTCAAGAAGTTTGATCTTGGTTTCATCAGAACACAGAATCTTGTTTCTCACAGTTTGAGAGTCCTTTAGGTGCTTTTTTGCAAACTCCAGACAGGCTGTCATGTGTCTTCTACTGGGGAGAGGCATCTTTCTGGCCAATCTGCCATAAAACTCAGATTGGTGGAGTGCTGCCATAGTGATGGTTGACCTTCTGGAAGTTTCTCCCATCTACACACAGGATCTTTGGAGCTCAGTCAGGGTGACCATTAAGTTCTTCATCACCTCTCTTACCATGGCCCGTCTCCCCTAATTACTTAGTTTAGTTGGGCGACCAGCTGTAGGAAGAGTCCTGGTTATTCCAAATTTCTTCCATTTAAGAATTATGGAGGCCACTGTGCTCTTGGGAACTTTCAGTCAGCACAATTTTTTTTGTACCTTTCTCCAGATCTTTGCCTCCACACAATCCTGTCTCTGAGTTCTACAGGCAGTTTTTTCCTCCTCATGTCTTGACTTTTGATTTTTGCTTTGATATACATTGTCAGCTGTGAGACCTTATATAGACAGGGGTTTGTCTTTCCAAATCATGTCCAATCAAATAAATTTACCACAGGTGGACGCCAATCAAGGTGTAGAAACATTTCAAAGATGATCAAGAGAAATGGGAGGCCTCCAGAGCTGAATTTCAAGTGTCTGAATACTTATGTCCATGTGAAATTTGAGGTTTTCATTTTTAATAAATTTGCAAAAATTCCTAAAATTCTGTTTTCACTTTGTCATTATGAAGCATTGAGTGCAGAATGATAGAATGATGGGGGAAACCCGAATGCACTGTATTCAGATCTATTTGGGAATAAGAATATAAGTGAATAAGAACAGTTATTCAGACTCCCTAAAGCATGCCAATGCTGCCTGAACCCCCTCTTCTTATTACTTTTTAACCATCCTAATAGGCTTCACGTTAGTGTATAACTGACAGCTCTAATGCATTGCATTGCATTACTAGCTCCGATCCCAGCCGATTAACCCCTTAGATGCCACGCTCAAAAGCGACTGCGGCATCTATGTGGTTTGTAGCTGACCAGGGCCGCACCTACCATGAGGCGAGTTGAGCCTCTGGCTACAGACGGCATACTGCAGAGTCTCAGAGGGCGCGGCATTACAGAGCTGCTGGCCCACGTTTCCACCACTTTTCAGCAGCTGCAAGATGTGCTGCCTCCTTAAAGAGGCTCTGTCACCAGATTCTCAAATCCCTATCTCCTATTGCATGTGATCGGCGCTGCAATGTAGAGAACAGTAACGTGTTTTTTTTTAAAAAACGTTCATTTTTGGCCAAGTTATGAGCTATTTTATATATATATATATATATATATATATATATATATATATATATATATATATATATATATATATATATGCAAATGAGCTATGAAATGGACAACTGGGCGTGTTTTTTTCGTATGTCCAACTGGGCGTGTATTGTGTTCTTAACTGGGCGTGCTTACTTGTTTCACTAACTGGGCGTTGTGAATAGAAGTGTATGATGCTGACGAATCAGTGACCAATCAGCATCATGCACTCCTCTCCATTCATTTACACAGCACATAGTGTTCTTACTAGAACGATGTGCAGCCACATACACAAGTGTACTGATAATGAATACACATGACCTCCAGCCTGGACGTCATGTGTATTCAGAATCCTGACACTTCTGAATCTTTTCTGTGAGATTTCCAGCAAGGGAATCTAAATCTCGTTTACCTCGTAATATTGCGAGATTACGCGTGGCTTGCTGGAATCTCACAGAAAAGATTCAGAAGTGTCAGGATTCTGAATACACATGACGCCCAGGCTGGAGGTCATGTGTATTCATTATCAGGACACTTGTGTATGTGGCTGCACATCGTTCTAGTAAGAACACTATGTGCTGTGTAAATGAATGAAGAGGAGTGCATGATGCTGATTGGTCACTGATTCGTCAGCATCATACACTTCTATTCACAACGCCCAGTTAGTAAAGCAAGTAAACACGCCCAGTTAAAAACACAATACATGCCCAGTTGGACATACGAAAAAAAACACACCCAGTTGTCCATTTCAAAGCTCATTTGCATATATATAAAAGTGCTCATAACTTGGCCAAAAATGAACGTTTTAAAAAAAAATAAAAAAATGTTACTGTTCTCTACATTGCAGCGCTGATCACATGCAATAGGAGATAGGGATTTGAGAATCTGGTGACAGGGCCTCTTTAAGAGAACATTTCTCCTCTGCCACCTTAATAGCCCCCCCTGACTCCCCCCACCCCTGCTCTCCACTCTTCTGTCCCTATTGTAACATGATCCTGCTCAGTGTCGGGACAGGTGGCGCGCAGCGTGTCTGCACTACACTGCTGCCGGCATGTAGAGGCTGAGGGTAAATCCTGCCATGGACTCACCGATCCATATAGGCAGCAGCCTGCACAAAAGGTAAGGGTATGTGCACACACACTAATTACGTCCGTAAATGACGGACGTATTTCGGCCGCAAGTAGTGGACCAAACACAGTGCAGGGAGCCGGGCTCCTAGCATCATACTTATGTATGATGCTAGGAGTCCCTGCCTCTCCGTGGAACTACTGTCCCGTACTGAAAACATGATTACAGTACGGGACAGTTGTCCTGCAGAGAGGCAGGGACTCCTAGCATCGTATATAACTATGATGCTAGGAGCCCGGCTGCCTGCACTGTGTTCGGTCCGGTACTTGCGGCCGAAATACGTCCGTCAATTACGGACGTAATTAGTGTGTAAGCACATACCCTAAATGTAATGTGTATGTGTAGTGTGTACATGTATATATATATGTATATATATATATATATATATATGGCTGTAATATATGTACTGTATGTTTATATTTGTGTGTATGTATGTACAGTATGGCCTCACGCACCCAACCGTTTTTTCACGGCCGTAATTTATCCGCATATTTGCGGATGAATTGCGGATCCATTCATTTCTATAGCCCTATGAACACAACCGTACTTTATACGGATCCGTGTGTTTCGTTTTAGCGATCAGAGGTTGCTAAGTGCTCAGACCCCCAATGATCAAAACTTCTGACATTTTTCTATGGCATGTCAAAGTTTTTTTTAAAGTTTAATTACACTTTAAAGGAAAGTTCTTTTTTTTTAATGTGTTTTAATTATGAGCCTATTTTTTCTAACTATTTTAATATGTTCCCTAATGTAACTGTATTTATTCATATATTTGTACTAATAAAGATGGGGCAGCCATCTTCATTAGCACCTGTGTATATGTTTCTGCATGACACATACACAGGTGATATATGGCGCACCCAGGGCATATGGTCGGCTCCCATCCCTACTTTC
Source organism: Rhinoderma darwinii (assembly GCF_050947455.1). NCBI lineage: Eukaryota > Metazoa > Chordata > Amphibia > Anura > Rhinodermatidae > Rhinoderma > Rhinoderma darwinii. The sequence continues at coordinate 63,983,695 of NC_134694.1, read as the reverse complement.
CTATCTCCTGCTGGAGCCATTCTAGCTTTAAACTGTGCATGCTCTGTGGCATGTACGGTTCACAGGGATCCACAGCCACCCTCGCTTCTAGGGGGAAGAGGGGCGCCATTTTATCTAAGAACGACAGCCACTGCAGTCATCGCAGGAGTTGTCTATCAATTGAAATGAATTGCCAGGCCCTGCCTGCTGTGAATGCAGGACCGCCCGTCAATTCATTTGAATTGCCACCTCCTCCTGCCCCACACCCTTAAGGCCTTATTCACACGACAGTGAAAAATGGCCGTGTGACGGCTGTTCTTTTAACCCTTTCAAGACCGAGTTCATTTTGACCTTCATGACGAGCCCCATTTTCTCAAATCTGACATGTGTCAATTTATGTGTTAATAACTCTAAAATGCTTTTGCCTATCCAAGCGATTCTGAGATTGTTTTCTCGTGACATATTGTACTTTATGTTAGTGGAAAAATTTGGTCAATAAATTCATTGCTTATTTGTGAAAAACACCAAAATTTAGAGAAAATTTGCAAAAATTATGATTTTTCTCATTTTAAATGTATCTGCTTGTAAAACAGATAGTAATACCACACAAAATAGTTACTATTTTATATATTCCATATGTCTACTTTATATTTGCATAGTTTTTTGAACATTATTTTATTTTTCTAGGACGTTACAATGTTTAGAACTTTAGCAGCAATTTCTCAAATTTTCAAGAAAATTTCAAAAGGCTATTTTTACAGGGACCAGTTCAGTTCTGAAGTGGCTTTGAGGGCCTTATGTACTAGATAGACCCCATAAATCAACCCATATTAAAAACTGCACCCCTCAAAGTATTCAAAATAGCATTCAGAAAGTTTCTTAACCCATTAGGCGCTTCACAGGAATTAAAGCATAGTAGAGGTGAAATTTACAAATGTTATTTTTTTTGCTGAAATTCATTTGTAATAAAAAAAAATCTGTAACACGGAAGGTTTTACCCGAGAAATGCAACTCAATATTTATTGCCCAGATTCTGCAGTTTTTAGAAATATACCACATGTGGCTCTAGTGTGATAATGGACTGAAACACCGGCCTCAGAAGCAAAGTAGCACCTAGTGGATTTTGGGGCCTCCTTTTTTTAGAATATATTTTAGGCACCATGTCAGGTTTGAAGAGGTCTTGTGGTGCTAAAACAGTGGAAATCCCCCAAAAGTGAGACGGTTTTGGAAACTACACACCTCAAGGAATTTATCTAGGGGTATAGTTAGCATCTTGACTCCACAGGTATTTTGCTATATTTATTGGAGTTTGTCTGTGAAAGTGAAAATCTACTTTTTTTCTGAAAAAATATAAAATAAAATAATATTTGCAAGGAATAAAGATTAAAAAACACCCCACAACATGTAAAGCTACTTCTCCCGATTACGCCAATACCCCATATGTGGTACTAAACTGCTGTTTGGACCCACGGCAGAGCTCAGAATGGAAGGAGCGCCATTTGGATTTTGAAGCGCAGATTTTGCTGGATTGTTTTTCAGTGCCATGTCTCGTTTGCAACGCCCTGGAGTAAGCAAAACAGTGGAATCCCCCCAAAACTGACCCCATTTTGAAGACTACACCCCTCAAGGAATTGTTCTAGGGGTATAGTTAGCATTTTGACCCCACAGTTTTTTTTGCTGAATTTAGTGGATTAGGCCGTGAAAATGAAAATCTACTTTTTTCTGAAAAAACATAGAAATGTTTAATTTTTACAATGAATAAAGGAGAAAAATTACCCCAAAATTTGTAAAGCAATTTGTCCTGATTACAGCAATATGCCATATGTAGTAATAAACTGCTGTTTGGACCCACGGCAGGACTCAGGAGGGAAGGAACAATATTTGGCTTTTGGAGCTCAAATTTAGCTGGAATGGTTTTCGGGTGTCATGTCGCATATGCAAAGCCCCTGAGGTACCAAAACAGTGGAAACCTCCCAAAAGTCCCTTTAGGGGACTGGAACGAGCGATCATTAGGTCGCTGGTACAATACACTGCAATACTAATGTATTGCAGTATAATGTCATTTTACAGGCTCCTGTAACAGCGCGATCGCTGTTCCTGTCCGTTAGTCCCGGGTGTCCGCTGTAATACACAGCGGACACCTGCAGAATATGGAGCGGGCGCAGCGTGTGAGCCCGCTCCATATATAACCCCTCGCACCACGACATGCTATTAAGTCGTGGTGCGCCAAGGCGTTAATGCACAGCGGATAGTGCAAAGTGAAAATTTACATTTTCCACTGATATGCCATTTTAATGCACAATATATTGTGCCCAGTTTGTGCCACTGAAGACAAATACCTCATACAATGTTGAGCGGGTTCTCCCGGATATAAAATGTCATATATGTGGACGTAAGCTGGTGTTTGGGCACGCTGTGGGGCTCAGAAGGGAGGGAACGCCATTTGGCTTTTGGAGCGCAGATTTTGTTTGGTAACTGTTCTGTTTGGGGTTTTGCTGGTATTTCAGTTTATGATGTGGGGGTATGTGTAAACTGGGCAGAGTACATCAGGGCATAATAAGAGGGTATAATAATGGGGTACATAAATAATAATTCGCAGATATGTGGCCGCAATGGATCCTATCCGCTTTTGGAACACTCTGCACATTTTGCATCGCCATATTCTGAGAGCCAGAACTTTTTTATTTTTTCTCCAACGGAGCTGTGTGAGGGCTTATTTGTTGCGGGACAATCTGTACTTTTCATTAGTACCATTTTAGGGTACATGTGATTTTTTTTTTATCACTTTTTATTAGATTTTTTTGGAAGCAAAGTGACAAAGAAACTTAAATTCTGACAATGTTTTTTGTATTTATTTTTTTTACAGTGTTCACCGTGCGGTATAAATGACATTTTGCTTTATTCTGAGGGTCGGTACGATTACGGCGATACCATATGTATATAGGTTTTTTATGTTTTGTGGCGATTGCGCAATAAAATCACTTTGATAAAATTATTTATTTTTTTGTGTCACCATATTCTGAGAGTCATAATTTTATATTTTTCCGTCAAAAAAGCGGTGTAAGGGCTTGTTTTTTGCGGGACGGGTTGTAGTTTTTATTGGTACTATTTTGGGTACATGCGACCTTTTGATCACTTTTTATTCTATATTTTGGGAGGGTTGATGACCAAAAAAAAGTGATCCTGACATTGTTTTTTAATTATTTTTTTTGCGGTGTTCACCATGCGGGAAAATAATATTATAGTTTTATAGTTTGGGTCGTTATGAACGCGGTGATACCAAATATGTGTACTTTTTTTTAACATTTTCATTTTTTTCCTATAATAAAAGACTTATTATAGGAAAAAAAGCATTATTTTTTTTGTAACTTTTCTAACTTGTTTTTACACTTTTATAAAACTTTTTTATTACTTTATTTTTTACTTTTTACTTGTTTTACTTGAAGCCTGGCAGCACTGATTGCTGCTATAATACATTACACTACCTAGGTAGTGTAACGTATTATAAACTGTTAGTGTGACGCTGAGAGTCACACTGACAGGAAGCTTATGTGAACCAGCATCCGGCTGGTTCTCATAGGCTGCTGTGCATGGCAGACCCGGGGGCTGTTATATGGCCCCCGGTTCTGCCTTATAACCGACTGCAGCACCAGCAATCGGTCCCCGGGAAAGTTTGTTGTAGCAACAAACTTTCCAGTTTGTTATAGCAACAAACTTTCCAGTTTGTTATAGCAACAAACTTTCCAGTTCGTTGCTACAACACACTTTCCCTGCGATCACATGACCGGGACCTGAACTAATCAGGTCCCGATCATATCTCCGGGACCAGAGGCAGGTGATAACAGCGCGATCCGGGTGTCTACTCTGAGACACCCGGATTGCGCTTTTAACACCCACCGTGAATTCACGTCGGCACTGCACAGAGCCCAGCAAGTGCCGACGTAAATATACAGTGGTCGGGAAGAGGTTAACGGCCGTCACAAGGCCGTTTTCAGAACAATGATGTTCTATGGGTGTATTCACACGGCCGTTTTTTAACAGCCCGTGAATAATGGGCGTCAAAAAATAGGACATATCCTATTTTTGGCCGTTTTAACGGCCTGGCAGCCCACATAGAAGTCAATGGATCCGTTTTTAACGGCTGTCAATACATGTAACAACCATTAAAAATGTCTCTGTGACATGGGGATTTGCAAGGAAACTACTAGTTCCCTTGCTGGCTATCGGCGGCGCGATGACATACTCACTGATGCAGACACTCACTGATGCAGCGATGTCTTCTTCTGGTGTGGTCGCTAGTCTCACAGGTTCTGCGAAGGCGATGCGAGACGCTGCATCGGTGAGTGTCATCGCGTCGCCTTCTCAGATCCCTTGAAGACGAGAGACCTTACCTGAAGAGGACAGCGCAGCATCGGTGAGTATGTACGGCATTCATGTCGGGCTGTGTGGCATCATATACAGGAGGGCTGTGTGGCATCTGCAGTGAGGCTGTGTGGCATCATATACAGGGGCGTGCGTGGCACCATATACAGGGACGTGCGTGGCACCATATACAGGGAGGTGCGTGGCATCATATACAGGGAGGTGTGTGGCATCATATACAGGGCGGTGTGTGGCATCATATACAGGGAGGTGCGTGTCATCATATACAGAGAGGCTGTAAATAGTGTCTAGGTGAACACGTGACCTTCTTTTGGGTGTTTTCAGGGGGTTGGGACAAAAAAGCCTGACCAATGAAATTAATTCGTTTTTTTAACGGCCATTAAAAACGGACAGACGGACTGGAAATGGATGAAAATTTGGAGACACTGATGTAAAACGGCCATGAAAAACTGGCAGTTGACCAGTTTTTAATAGACATTTTTTTTCACTGTCGTGTGAATATAGCCTTACCTAACACTTCAATGTGACTGCTAGTAACCCCGGTCACGTAGCTATTACAGAGACTCTTCTGTCACTTTAGGAGTCCATGCATTAGCATTTTCTGGTGCACAGGACCTCCCATATGCATCAGAATTATTAATAACGATTAATAATTCTGCCGCATCTCTAGTTCCAGTGTGCCGCAATAGGAACTACAGTTCATTGACCTCTAGTTTCTAATGCAGCGCAGGGGAGAAGAAAGAAGACAGAAGACTGCAGTAGGTGAGTATAAGTATTTGTATTTTTCATACTGGTTATGTTTTGTTTTGCAGGTTCCGCTAGACCATTTGGACAACGTCGTAGATTCGTTGGATTACTTCGATGATCTACATTTTTTTAAATAAAATGGTCAGAGGGTTATGTGAGGGAGTTTTTATATCAATTAAAAAAATTATTTTTTATGTATTTTTTTATCCATTACTAAGGCTGGTGCTTAGTGTTAGACAGTAAAAAGGCTAGCACCAAACTCCCATTATTACCCCAGTACCCACCACCATCAGGGGTACCAGGAAGAGCCGGGTACGTTCCAGGACCCGACCATCTGAAGGGATGTCAGTGTCCGGTCGTCACTTCAGTTGACATAAACATTTTTTAACCCCTTTAGGACACAGCCTGTTTTGGCCTTGTGTACACAGATGATTATTTCAAATCTGACATGTGTCACTTAATGTGGTAATAACTCCAGAATGCTTTTACATATCCAAGCGATTCTGAGATTGTTTTCTCGTGACATATTGTACTTTATGTTAGTGAAAAAAATTGGTCGATAAATTCAATGTTTATTTGTGAAAAACTTCAAATTTTAGCAAAAATTAGCATTTTTCGAAATGTAAATGTATTTGCTTGTATTTGCTTGTAAAAGATAGTAATACCACACAAAATATTTACAAGTTAACATCCCCCATATGTCTACTTTATGTATGCATCGGTTTTTTTCACGCCCTTTTATTTTTCTAGGATGTTACAAGGCATAGAACTTTAGCAGCAATTTCTCATATTTTCAAGAAAGTTTCAAAAGTATTTTTTTAAGGACCAGTTCAGTTCTGAAGTGGCTTTGAGGGCCTCCTATATTAGAAAGGCGTTTCACAGGAATTAAGGCAAAGTAGAGGTGAAATTTTACAAATTTCATTTTTTTTTGCCGAAATTCATTTGTAATAAAAAAAAATCTGTAACACAGAAGGTTTTACCAGAGAAACGCAACTCAATATTTATTGCCCAGATTCTGCAGTTTTTAGAAATATCCAACATGTGGCCCTAGTGTCCTAATGGACTGAAGCACCAGCCTCAGAAGTAAAGGAGCCCCTAGTGGATTTTGGAAGTAAAGGAGTCCCTCCTTTTTCTAGGAATATATTTTAGGCACGATGTCAGGTTTGAAGAGGTCTTGTGGTACCTAAGCAGTCGAAACCCCCCAAAAGTGACCCCATTTTGGAAACTACACTCCTCAAGGCATTTTTCTATGGGTATAATTAGCATTTTGATCTCACAGTTTTTTTTGCAGAATTTAGTGGAATTAGTCTGTGAAGATGAAAATCACCTTTTTTTTCTGTGGAAACATAGATTTTTTTCATTCTTACAAGGAATAAAGGAGAAAAAGCACTCCAACATTTGTAAAGCAATTTGTCCCGATTACGGCAATACCCCATATATGGTCATAAACTGATGTTTGGACCCACAGCAGGGCTCAGGAGGGAAGGAGCGCCTTTTGGATTTTGGAGCACAGATTTTGCTGGATTGGTTTTCAGTGCCATGTCGGGTTTGCAACGCCCCGGAGGGACCAAAACAGTGGAAACCCCCCAAAAGTGACCCTATTTTGGAAACTCCACCCCTCAAGGAATTTTTCTAGGGGTATTGGGAGCATTTTGACCTCACAGGAGCTAAGGTGACCAAAAAACAGCGACTTTATTTCTTACAGCGTTCACCGTGTGCAATAAGTTACGTTTTACTTTATTCTGCGGGTCGGTACGATTACGACGATACCATATGTGTATAGTATTTTTTAAGTTTTGCAGCGTTTGCACAATAAAATTACGTTCTATAAAATAATTTATTTTCTGAGACACCCTATTCTGAGCCGTAACTTTTTTATTTTTTCGTCAAAAAAGCTGTGGGAGGTCTTTTTTTTTGCGGGACGGGTTGTAGTTTTTATTGGTACTATTTTGGGGTAAATGCGATATTTTGATCACTTTTTATTCTATATCTTGGGAGGGGTGGTGACCAAAAAATAGTGATGCTGACATAGTTTTCCGTTTATTTTGTTTGCGGCGTTCACCGTGCGGAAAAAATAACATTAAAGTAACATAGCTTAGGTCGTTACAAACATGGTGATACCAAATATGTGTACTTTTTTAACGTTTTCATTTTTTCCTATAATAAATGACTTATTATAGGAAAACAAAAACTTTTATTTTTACACTTTTATAAAACATTTTTATTAACTTTTTTTACTTTTTACACTTTATTTTTTTGTTTAACTTTTTTTTTACTTTTTACGCTTTATTTTTTTTACCTGCAGCTCTGATCGCTGCTGGAATACATTACACTACCTAGGTAGTGACGTCACTGTCACTCTGACAGTAAGTCTACGAGGACCAGCTAGAGGCTGGTTCTCATAGGCTTCCATACATGGCGGACACGGAGGCCGTTGCCTGGCCTCCGGATGCCATCACAAGCATCAGCAGCCCCCACAATTGCATGGGGGCTGCTGATGTGCTACAAACCCCCTAAATGTGGCGATCGCAATCGAGCACCACATTTATAGGGTTAATTGCCGAATTCAGCGACAGCTGATCTCCCAGTTCCCGATGCACACCTTGTCGCCGACAGTGTGCATCGGGAACGACACATTGACTTCCTGTCACTCTGACAGGAAGCCTATCAGGACCAGCCGAAGGTTGGTCCCGATGGGCTTTCGTCCATGGCAGACACGGAAGCCATTGTTTGGCTCCCGTTTGCCATTCTATCTATCAGCAAACCCCGCAATTTCGGACCGGGGTCTGCCGATATGCTAGAAACCCCTAAAATTCAGCGATTGCAACCGATCGCTGAATTTAAGGGGTTAATTCGCCGAGTTCCCGGTGCACACTGTCGCCGACAGTGTGCACCGGAAACAACTCAGTAACTATCTATACGTCCTCGTACGGGAAGTAACCACCCGCGATGACGTATAGTTACTTACTCGTGCGGATAGGGGTTAATTGAAATAAAAACTCCCTCACACAAGCCACTTTCACCATTTTATTTAAAAAAATAAATAAAAAAACATAGATCGTGAAAGTAGTCCAATAAATCTACGGCGTAGTCCTAACGGTCTATTGGAACCAACTGGAAAAAAAAAGTGTATGAAAAATAAAAAAGTATACACTTTCCTTCTCCCCTGCAACGCACTAGAAACTAGAGATGAAAGAAAAATAATTCCCCATCATGTAAGTCTGCTACCTGTCAACTGAAAAGTAATACGCCAGAGGGAAAAATGTTCCCACATGGCAGAGTACCAAGTCCCAGGCCCAGGTGAAGCTTTCTTTTAAGACTCCACCATTGGGAAACATTTTTTCCTCTGGTGGAAGATTTTTCCATTGACATGTAGCAGTTCCATAGGGGTTGTATTAGGGAGGGCAAACTCAGCAATTGCACAGTGCCCTAAAATGGGCCGGTACTCTTAGGCAAGTGCTGTGTGCTTGCCTCCAGGCTAAAATTTGCCAGCCAGCCCTGGGCCGTTGGCTCCCTGCCCCACCGTTTTCTCTCGTAGGCCTGCGGTCTACAACAGTCCAAGAACACGCTATTGATGTCAACGGCATAGCGCGATTATGTCACTGCATCATGCCATCCGCGCTGGGCCGATGAACTCAGCATAAAGTCAGAACGTTCGGCTGGGGTTACTTGGATAGATTTGGGGGGGGGGGTGCATTTCTATAGTTTGCCTCAGGCAGCAAATGGGCTAGGTTCACCCCTGCCTATGACGCAATTGTGGGGGTGCCTAAGAATGGCCTTCTGGTCTGCCAAGTACGGAAGTTTATTAGGCTCCAACGTGGCCTAAGATGCTTCACATCAGTGATATGTGACAGCTGTAATTCATTGCACTACATGGCATGTACCCCAAAATTGTACCAATAAAAACTACAACCCTTACACAACTTTCTTGATGGAAAAATAAAAAAGTTATGCCTCTTAGAATATGGTGACAAAAAAATAAATGATTTAAAAGAAGAAAAAAAAAAGTAATTTTATTGCTGTAAAACAAAAGTACTATATACATTTGGTATCCCCATAATCATATCATACGGCAAAATGAAGTTAATATGATATTTATAGCAGGGTAAACAATGTAAAAAATATATATTTAACCCCTTAACGACATCCAACGTATGGGTACATTGGAGCATTAAGTGGTCACCGTGTCTAAAGACACGGTGACAGAGTAAAGATGGCTGCTGCGATTGGTCGGTCTGTGCGGCAGGGCACAGTGATACATTGGGTATTGGTGCTGTCTAGGACGGCACCAATCCCTGCCATGTACTTGTGAGTCAGTGGTGATGGTGCCACCCCCCCCCCCCATTACTACCATTGGTCGGTCTGCATAGACCGACCAATCGTAGCCATGGCGGGCGTTTCAAACACCCTGCACCAGCTCTGCTCACCTCATTCCGATTAGGAATGGTGAGTAGAGCTGGTGTGATAGTCTGTGAACCGAATATTTAACCTTGCTGAAGCCTTCTGTGCTGTGATCGTCCTCTTCTGCATCCTGCTGTGTCTTCATTCACTGTGATCATCATTATCAACTGTGCTGCTGTTGATTATTTTTTTTAGCAGCAGCACTCGTGATTCCTAAATTTCCCTTTCCCAGTCCCTGTTCTGTAAATATTAGACAAGAGATAATGACCACTAGAATTATTCAAGCATAAATTCTCAAATACTGAAGTACTCTGTAGAACCGAAGTAGGTTTAAATGAGGACATAAAATGGTGAATCTCAATCTCAAGCCCGGCATGTGGTAGACTGATAAAAATGACAGGGTTTTACGCCTAGTCTATCACAGAAGTGTCCAATTCGTTATAGATTTTTATCCAGCCACCATTGAAACACTGATGATAGCATTCCGGGAGCAAATATAGGATTAGCAAATTATCTGGCTGCAGGTGTGTGCACAGAACAGAGCTGGAACCTGTGACTTAACATCTCACAGCGTCAAGGAAGAAGAGAGGAGTAGAGGTTTCGTGTTTCTGAAGGGAAGGACTCCAGGGTTGAACCCCCAGAATGCCCCTCGTCCTGGGAGTTAGTCGGAAAATAGTGTGGGATTTGGTGCACCCACTGCTGGACCAGGGTTATCACCTTTACGCGGATAACTTATACACCAGCATCCCACTATTTAAATACCTCTCCACCAGAAATACTGCAAACACTGCTTGGCCAACGTGTCAGAAGGGGTGAGAGCATGGCATTATGCAGCGAGAACGTGGTGTTCGTCAAGTATAAGGGCAAGAGGGATGTCCTTCTCTTGACCACAATACATGGGAACGGCAGCACCCATGTCCCTGTGTGAGGTACCCCCACAGTGACCCACAAGCCAGATTGCATTGTGGGCTATAACATGTACATGGGAGGGGTTGATCTCTCCGATCAAATGCTGAAGCCCTATAGTGTCATGAGAAAAACAAGTGTGTGGTACAAAATCGTGGCCATGCACATGGTACAGATGGTATTGTATAACGCTTACATGCTATCCAAATGTGCAGGCTGGACAGGGTCACTCCTTAATTTTCAAGAGGAGATTATCAAGGTGCTTGTGTTTGAAAACCAGGCAGGGGAGGTCTCAAACACATATGCTGAAAGCGATGGCGCTCGTATTGCACCAGGGTACCACTTTGCCGGCATCATTCCCCAAACTGCAAAGAAAGGAAGATCCCAAAAAAGGTGCAGAGTGTGTAGCAAAAGGGGTATAAGAAGGGACACCACTTATCAGTGTGACACTTGCCCCGAAAAACCTGGCCTCTGCATAAAGGATTGCTTCAAGGCTTACCACACATCTATGAATTATTCATTTTATTATTTATGTACCCTTTTATTATACTCTGATTTGCTTTTCACAACTTACACATGCCCCCACATTATAAATTGAAATACCAATAAATACGACCAAATTTGAATAAATTCAAACAAAAAACCTGTGCGGTCAAAATGCTAATTATACCCTTAGATAATTACCTTGAGGTGTAGTTTTGTGTATGGTGTCACTTTTGGGGTGTTTCCACTGTTTTGTTCCCTCAGGGGCTCTGCAAATGCGACATGGCGCCGCAAACCAATCCAGCAAAATCTGAATGCCAAATAGCACTTTTTCGCTTCTAAGCTCTGCCGTGTGTCCAAATAGCAGTTTATAAACACATATGGGGGTATTGCTGTGCTCAAGAGAATTTCTTTATAAATGTTGGGATGCCTTTTCAGCTTTAGTCCTTCTGGAAATGTTGTTTTTTTTAGCTAAACCTACATTTTATTGGAAAAAGAATCTAGATTTTCATTTTCACGGATTACTTCCAATAATTTCTGCAAAAAACCTGTGGGGTCAAAATGCTAACTATACCCTTAGATAAGTTCCTTGAGGGGTGTAGTTTTCTAAATGGGATCACTTTTGGTGTGTTACCACTGTTTTGGTCCCTCACGGGCTTTGCAAAGGCGACATGGCCTCCATAAACGAATCCAGCAAAATCTGAATGCCAAATAGCACTTCTTCCCTTCCGAGCCCTGCCGTATGTCCAAACTACCGTTTATGACCACATATGCGGTATTGTTTTACTCAGGAGAAACTGTTCTACAAAGTCTAAATTCTCACTATACCACTAGATAAATTCCCTGAGGGGTGTAGTTTCCAAAATGGGGTCACTTTTAGGGGGTTTCCACTTTTTTGGCACCACAAGACCTCTTCAAACCTGATATGGTGCCTAAAATATATTTAATAAAAAGAAGGCCCCAAAATCCACTAGGTGCTCTTTTTCTTCTGAGGCCTGTGTTTCAGTCCATTACCACTCTAGGACCAAATGTGAGATATTTCTAAAAACTGCAGAACCTGGGCAATAAATATTGAGTAGCGTTTCTCTGGTGAAACCTTCTGTGTTACAGAAAAAAATAGATTAAAGAGGCTCTGTCACCAGATTTTGCAGCCCCTATCTGCTATTGCAGCAGATCGGCGCTGCAATGTAGATTACAGTAACGTTTTTATTTTTAAAAAACGAGCATTTTTGGCCAAGTTATGACCATTTTCGTATTTATGCAAATGAGGCTTGCAAAAGTACAACTGGGCGTGTTGAAAAGTAAAAGTACAACTGGGCGTGTATTATGTGCGTACATCGGGGCGTGTTTACTACTTTTACTAGCTGGGCATTCTGATGAGAAGTATCATCCACTTCTCTTCAGAACGCCCAGCTTCTGGCAGTGCAGATCTGTGACGTCACTCACAGGTCCTGCATCGTGTCGGCACCAGAGGCTACAGTTGATTCTGCAGCAGCATCAGCGTTTGCAGGTAAGTAGCTACATAGACTTACCTGCAAACGCCGATGCTGCTGCAGAATCATCTGTAACCTTAAAATTTGAGGAATTGCTGCTAAATTTCAAAGCTTTGTAATGTCCTAGAAAAATATAAGAATGTTCAAAAAACGATGCCAATCTAAAGTAGACATATGGGATATGAGAACTAGTAACCATTTTGTGTGGTATTACTATCTGTCTTTCAAGCAGATACATTTAAATTTAGAAAAATGCTAATTTTTTAAAATTTTCTCAAAATTTTGGTGTTTTTCACATATAAACACTGAATGTATCGACCAAATTTTACCACTAACTTAACCCCTTAATGACCGGGCATGTTTGTACCTTAATGACCAAGCCAGATTTGTCATATCTGGTATGTCTGACTTTATCAGAGAATAACTCTGTGAAAGTTTTGAATATCCAAGTAATTCTGACATTGTTTTTTCGTCACATGTTGTACTTTATTTTAGTGGTAAAAGTAGACTGCGGAAATTAATTAAAAAATAGAAAAATTTAAGAAATTTTGTAAAAATTTGCATTTTTCCCTATTTTTAACTGCAATATGTCACATACTGTACAATTTTTTTAATTAAATATATATTTCCATCTCTTTACTCTATTTTGGCAGCACTTTTGAAAAAATAAAATAAATTTTCAGCAATTTAGAGGACTTACAAATTGAACAATAATTTGATAAATTTTGAAGTACATTTTGTTTTCCTGCACCAAGCCAGGTTTTCAGAGGCTCATAGGTCTCAGAGAGATGGAAACCCCCACAAATGACCCCATTTAGGAAACTAGACCCCTTAAGGTATTTACCTAGGGGCATAGTAAGTATTTTGACCCAACAGTTTTTTGCTAAATTTAATACATAGCAGGTGAAAAAAAATAATTTTCACTTTTTTTCATAAAAGTATCAGATTGAAGACCAATTTCTTTGTAAAGCGACCATGAGAATGAAGAAACACAACACAAAATCTATCACCCTGTTTCTCCTGTTTTCAGAAATACCCACATTGTGGCCCTAATGCGCTGCCCGGACACACGGCAGGACCCAAAAGGAAGGAAGCACCCGGAGGCTTTCAGGACTCATATTTTGCTTGAAAATGTTTTAGGCCCCACTGTACATTTGGAGAGGCTTTGAGCTGCCAGAACGATAGCAACTCCCCATAAACGACCCCATTTAGAAAACTAGACCCCATAACGTAATTATTTAGGTGTATAGTAAGTATTTTGACCCCACAGTTCTTTGCTAAATTGAATGCATATCAGGTGGAAAAAAAAATAATTTCACCTTTTTCATAAAAGTATTAGTTTTAAGACCGATTTCTTTGTAAAGCGAACATGACAATGAAGAAACACACCCCAAAATCTATCACCCTCTTTCTCCTGTTTTCAAAAATACCCACATTGTGGCCCTAATGCGTTGTTTGGACACACGGCAGGGCCCCAAAGGAAGGGAGCACCCGGAGGCTTTCAGGATATTTTGCTTGAAAATGTTTTAGGCTCCACTGTACATTTGGAGAAGCTTTGAGCTGCCATAACGATAGAAACTCCCCATAAATGACCCCATTTCGAAAACTAGATCCCTTAAGGTATTTATCTAGGGGTATAGTTAGCATTTTGACCACACAGGTTTTTCACTAAATATATTGGAATTAGTCTGTAAAAATTAAAATGTACTTTTTTTCTGAAACAACATAGAAAGTTTTATTATTTACAAGGAATAACGAAGAAAATGCACCCCAACATTTGTAAAGCAATGTCTCCCGATTACGACAATACCCCATATGTGGTAATAAACTGCTGTTTGGACCCACAGCAGGGCTCAGAAGGGAAGGAGCGCCATTTGGATTTATGATTTTGCTGGAATGGTTTTCAGTGCCTTTTCGCATTTGCAATGCACTGGAGGGACCAAAACAGTGGAAACCCCCCAAAAGTGACCCCATTTTGGAAAAATCTTCAAGGAGTTTTTCTAGGTGTATAGTGAGCATTTACACCCCACGGGTCTTTTGCAGAGTTTATTAGAATTAGGGCGCGAAAATTAATATCAAAATTTTTTCCACTAAAATGTTGAATTTTCTCATTTTCACAAGGGATAAAGGAGGAAAAAAACAACCATTTTTTATAAAGCAATTTCTCCCGAGTACATGTGGTCATACGTTTTTTTTTCATTAGAAATTAATTAACCCTTTCAGGACTGATCCATTTTTTGCTTTCATATTTTAGATTTTCACTCCCCGTGGTGTGAGGGCTTATTTCTTGCGGGAGGAGCTGCAGTTTTTATTGGTACCATTTTTTGGTACATAAAAAGGGATTCAAAAGTTGTATTACATTTTTTTTTTTAGAACGAAGGTGACAAAAAGAAAACTAGCGATTTTGGCGGTTTCAATTATTAATTTTTTTTAAGGTGTGCACTGTGCAAATTAAATAATGGTATATTGTAATAGTTCAGACTTTTACGGACGTAGCGATACCAATTTTGTTAATTTTTTTTACATTACTTTAGAAGAAAAATGCAAAAAGGTGTTTTGTTTTTTTTAAATAAATTCTCACTACTAATAACTATAATTCTTCTACACATTTTATTAATCAATCCCCTTATGGGACTTGAGCCAGCGTTCATTGGATCACTGGTACAATACACTGCAATACTAATGTATTGCAGTATATTGCTATTATTACAGGCTTTTGTAACAGAGCGATCTCTGTTCCTGTCCGTTAGTCCCGGGTGTCAGCTGTAATACACAGCCGACACCCGCAGCGTATGGAGCGGGCTCAGCACGTGAGCCGGCTCCATACATCAACCGCCGCACCATGACGGGCAATTAAGTCATAGTGCGCAATGGGGTTAATGCGCAGCGGATGGTACAAAGTGAAAATTTCCATTTTCCACTGATACGCCATTTTAGTGCATAATATGTCGTGCCCAGTTTGTGCCCCTGAAGACAAATACCTCATAAAACGTTAAGCGGGTTCTCTCGGGTATGGCGACACCATATGTGTGGGCGCAAGCTGCTGCTTGGGCACGCTGCAGGGCTCAGAAGGGAGGGAACGCCATTTTGCTTTTGGAGCACAGATTTTGCTTGGCAGTAGTTTTGTTTGGGGTTTTGCTTGTATTTCAGTTTATAATTTGGGGGTATGTGTAATCTGGGCGGAGAACATCAGGGCATAATAAGAGGGTATAATAATGGGGTAAATAAATAATATATCATAGATTTGTGGCCGGTGTCGCATTGATAAATGTTAACCGCTTTTGGAACACTCTGCACATTTTGCATCGCCATATTCTGAAAGCCAGAACTTTTTTATTTTTTCACCACCGGAGCTATGTGAGGGCTTATTTGTTGCGGGACAATCTGTACTTTTCATTGGTACCATTTTTAAATTTTTTTGCAAGCCGGGTGACCAAAAACAAGCAATTCTGACAATGTTTTTTAGTTTATTTTTTGCGGCGTTCACCGTGCACTATAAATGACCATTATATTTTATTCTGCGGATCGGTACGATTACGGCGATACCATATGTATATAGTTTTTTTTATGTTTTGCAGCGTTTGCGCAATAAAATCCCTTTTTTTATCAAATAATTTATTTTCTGTGTCACCATATTCTGAGAGCCGTAACTTTTTTATTTTTCAGTCAAAAAAGCTGTGTAAGAGCTTGTTTTTTGCGGAACGGGTTGTAGTTTTTATCGGTATTATTTTCGGTATTATTTTCGGGTACATGCGACTTTTTGATCACTTTTTATTCTCTATTTTGGGAGGGGTTGTGACCAAAAAATAGCAATTCTGGTGTAGTTTTTTATTGATTTTTTTTGGGGTGTTCATCGTGCGGGAAAAATAACATTATAGTTTTATAGTTGGGGTCGTTACGAACGCGGTGACACCAGATATGTGTACTTTTTTTAACGTGTTCATTTTTTTCCTATAATGAAATACTTATTATAGGAAAAAAATGCAGTGTTTGTTTATATAACTTATAACTTTTTTATTATCTTTTTTTTACTTTTTTCACTTGTCCCACTAGGGGACACTTAGACTTGCAGCTTTGATCGCTGCTAGAGTATATTACACTACACACGTAGTGTAATGTACTCTAACTGTCATTGTGACGTGACTGTCACACTGTCACACTGACAGGAAGCCGAGGAGGAACGGCCGGAGGCTGTTCCTCCGAGGCTTCCGTACATGGCAACCCGGAGGTCATTGTCTGACCTCCGATTGCCATGACAAGCATCGGTAGCCCCCACGATCACTTCGTGGGGGCTGCCGATGTGCTTCAAACCACTTAAATGCGGCGACGGCAATCCGTCGCCGCACTTAAGGGGTTAATTGCCGAAAGCAGCGGCGAGGGTCCGCTGTCCGGCGAGACTGATATGTCAGCTGTCTAGGACAGCTGTCAGCGCGCGACTGTCACTCTGTGTTTACACAGAGTGACAGTTTTAAATACTGACGAAAATGAACGTCCTGGGGCAGGAACTAGCAGCCGACCAGGACGTTCATTTTCGTCCTTGGTCGTGAAAGGGTTAAAGTCCAATGTGTAACGAGAAAGCAATCTCAGAATCGCTTGGATAGGTTCAAAACATTTCAAAGTTATTACCACATAAAGTGACAACTGTCAGTTTTGAAAAAATGGCCTGGTCCATAAGGTGAAAACAAATCTGACATGTGTTACTTTATGTGGTAATAACATTGGAATCCTTTTACCTATCCAAGCGATTCTGAGATTGTTTTCTCATGACGTGTTGTACTTTATGTTAGTGAAAAAATTTGGTTGATAATTTTGGTATTTATTTCTGAAAAACACCAAAATGTAGAAAAAATTTGCAAAAATTAGCATTTTTCTATATTTAAACGTATTTACTTTTAAAACAGATAGTAATACCACACAAAATAGTTACTAGTTAACATTTCCCATATGTCTACTTTACGTTTGCATCATTTTTTTGAACGTCCTTTTATTTTTCTAGGACGTTACAAGGCTTAGAACTTTAGCAGCAATTTCTCATGTTTGAAAGAAAATTTCAAAAAGCCATTTTTTCAGGGACCAGTTCAGTTCTGAAGTGGCTTTGAGGGCCTTATATATTAGAAAATACCCAAAAGTCACCCCATTTTGAAAACTGCACCCCTCAAGGTATTCGAATCAGCATTCACAAAGTGTTTTAACCCTTTAGGCGTTTCACAGGAATTAAAGCAATGTAGAGGTGAAATTTACAAATTTATTTATTTTTGCCAAAATTCATTTTTAATACATTTTTTTTTTGTAACAAAAAAGGTATTACCAGAGAAATGCAACTCAATATTTATTGCCAAGATTCTGCAGTTTTTAGAAATATCCCATATGTGGCCCTGGTGTGGTAATGGTCTGAAACACAGGCCTCAGAAGCAAAGGAGCACCCAGTGGATTTTGGGCCTCCTTTTTTTTTTTAGAATATATTTTAGGCACCTTGTCAGGTTTGAAGAGGTCTTGTGGTGCCAAAACAGTGGAAACACCCCAAAAGTTACCCCATTTTGGAAACTACACCCTTCAAGGAATATATCTAGGGGTATAGTTAGCATTTTGACTACACAGGTTTTTCGCTAAATTTAGTAGAATTAGTCTCTAAAAATGAAAATCTACTATTTTTCTGAATAAACATAGAAATTTGTAATATTTACAAGGAATAATAAAGAAAATGCACCCCAACATTTGTAACGCAATGTCTTCCGATTACGGCAATATCTAATATGTAGTAATAAACTGCTGATTGGACCCACAGCAGGGCTCAGAAGGGAAGGAGTGCCATTTGGATTTTGGAGCACAGATTTTGCTGGATTGGTTTTCAGTGCCATGTCGCGTTTGCAACACCCTGGAGGGACCAAAACAGGGGAAACCCCCCAAAAGTGACTCCATTTTGGAAACTACACCTCTCAAGGACTTTATCTAGGGGTATAGTTAGCATTTTGACCACACAGGTTTTTCGCTAAATATATTGGAATTAGTCTGTAAAAATGAAAATCTACTTTTTTCTGAACAAACATAGAAATGTTTAATATTTACAAGGAATAATGAAGAAAATGAACCCCAACATTTGTAAAGCAATGTCTCCCGATTACGGCAATATCCCATATGTGGTAATAAACTGCTGATTGGACCCACAGCAGGACTCAGAAGGGAAGGAGCGCCATTTGGATTTTGGAGCACAGATTTTGCTGGATTATTTTTCGGTACCATGCCGCGTTTGCAACGCCCTGGAGGGACCAAAACAGTGGAAACCCCCCAAGTTACCCCATTTTGTAAACACCCATCAAGGAATTTTTCTAGGGGTATAGTGAGCTTTTAGACCTCACTGGTCTTTTGCAGAATTTATTAGAATTAGGCCTTGAAAGTTAATATCACAATTTTTTTCCACTAAAATGTTGAATTTTCTCAATTTCACAAGGGATAAAGGAGAAAAGAAAAAACAATTTTTGTAAAGCAATTTCTCCCGAGTATGGAAATACCCCACATGTGGTCAAAAGTTTTTTTTCATTAGAAATTAATTAACCCTTTCAGGACTGATCCATTTTTTTGCTTTCTTATTTTCGTTTTTAACTCCCCGTCTTCCAAGAACCATAACTTTTTTTTTTTTACGTCAGTAGAGTGATGTGAGGGCTTATTTCTTGTGGGAGGAGTTGTAGAATGTACTGGGAAACTGAAAAAAATAGGAAAAAAATCTGATTCCATTTTTGGGGGTTTTCGTTTTTACAGCTTTCACCGTGTGTTAAAAACGAAAACTACAGCGATTTTGGCGGTTTAAATTATTTACGTTTTTTACGGTGTTCACCGTGTGTGTTAAATAATGGTATATTGTAATAGATCTGCCTTTTCCGGACGTAGCGATACCAATTTTGTTTATTTTTTTACATTACTTTAGAAGAAAAATGGGAAAAGGTTTTTTTTTTAACTTTAAACTTTTTTCTTTCTCACTACTAATAACTTAAATTCTTCTACACATTTTATTAGTCCCCTCAGGGGACTTGAACCAGCGATCATTGGATCGCTGGTACAATATACTGCAATACTAATATATTGCAGTATATTGTTATTTTTACAGGCTTCTGTAACCGCACGATCACTGTTCCTGTCCGTTAGTCATGGGTGTCAGCTGTAATACACATTAAGTCATAGTGCGCAAAGGGGTTAATGCACAGCGGATGGTGTGAATATTGCAATTTTTCGCTGACATGCCATTTTAGTGCATAATATGTCATGCCCAATTTGTGCCACTGAAGACAAATACCTCATAAAGCGTTAAGCGGGTTCTCTCGGGTATGGCGATGACATATATGTGGGTGCAAACTGCTGTTTGGGCACGCTGCAGGGCTCAGAAGGGAGGGACGCCATTTTGCTTTTGGAGCGCAGATTTTGCTCGGCAGTTGTTCTGTTTGGGATTTTGCTGGTATTTCAGTTTATAATGTGGGGGCATATGTAATCTGTGCAGAGAACATCAGGGCATAATAAGAGGGTATAATAATGGGGTAAATAAATAATAACACTCTGTACATTTTGCATCGCCATATTCTGAGAGACAGAACTTTTTTATTTTTGCACCACCGAATAGTTGTTGCGGTACTTTTCATTGGTACCATTTTGGGGTACATGCGATTTTTTTGATCATTTTTTATTCGATTATTTTGCAAGCCGGTTGACCATAAACAAGCAATTCTGACAATGTTTTTTAGTTTATTTTTTGAAGCGTTCACCGTGTGCTATAAATTAAAATTTTAATTTATTCTGCGTGTCGGTACGATTATGGCGATACCATATGTATATAGTTTTTTTTTATGTTTTGCAGCGTTTGCGCAATAAAATCACTTTTTTATAAAATTATTTATTTTCTGTGTCACCATATTCTGAGAGCCATAACTTTTTTATTTTTCAGTAAAAAAAGCTGTGTAAGGGCTTGTTTTTTTGCGGGACGGGTTGTAGTTTTTATCGGTACTATTTTCGGGTACATGCGACTTTTTGATCACTTTTTATTCTCTATTTTTGGAGTGGTTGTGACCAAAAAATAGCGATTCTGGTGTAGTTTTTTTATTGATTTTTTTTTGGGTGTTCATCGTGCGAGAAAAGTAACATGATAGTTTTATAGTTTGGGTCGTTACGAACGTGGTGATACCAAATATGTGTACTTTTTTTTAACGTGTTCAAGTCTTATTATCGGAAAAAAAGCAATGTTTGTTTATGTAAATTAACTTTTATTTTATTTTTACCTATGTAGTGTAATGCATTCCAACTGTCATTGTGACGTGACAGTTACACTGACAGGAAACCTCGGAAAACCGGCCGGAGGATGCTCCTCCGAGGCATCCATACATGGCAACCCGGAGGTCATTGTCTGGCCTCCGATTGCCACGACAAGCATCGGCATCCCCCACAATCACTTTGTGGGGGCTGCCGATGTGCTTCAAACCCCTTAAATGTGGCGAACGCAATCTGTCGCCGCATTTATGGGGTTAATTGCCGAAATCAGGGGCGATGGTCCGCTGACCGGCAAGACTGGAGTGTCAGCTGTCGGGGACATCTGATCTCCCGTTTCCCTGACACTGTCCGTTTGGACAGTGTGCGCCGGGAACTACTCTGCAACTGTACGTCCTGATGCGGGAAGCAAGCCCTCTGTAGGACGTACAGTTGCGGAGCATCGCGTGAAGAGGTTAAGGGGTTAAAAAAATAATAATGAATATAAAAAGAATACCAGAATTGCTATGTCTTTGGTCACCTTACTTGCCAAAAATGGAATAAAAAGTGAAAAGAAGTTAGGGATGTGTGTCTGTGCCGTAGAAATGATTTGTAAAATATCGAACATGTCCTATTCTTGTCCGCAATTGCGGCACGGACTCTCCCATAAAAGTCTGTGGGCACTTCTGCAATTTTGGACAGTTAAGAATGTGTATTCGTAGTGGTCAGTAATTGTGGAAGTGTTGCTATGCGGCAGCAGGGATTCACCATGTAGACCTTTTCACGGAGTTCAGCGAAACACTATGGGAGACCCTGGTAGTTTGCGGGGAAATTAGCAATTTCTAATAACTAATTGCTAAATAAAGCCCTATATCTCAACTAACCATTTAGATACAAATATTTTTTTATTTTTTTTTATAGTATTAGCGTTTTCAGGGGTATTGTCCCCGATGCCCCTGAAGACAGTACAAATGTAGCGAAACATGTCGGGGGGGCTAACCGAATTTGAATGCAATGATTTGCTGATAGTTACTTAGTACCTGTGCAACGGACTGCAGTGGCTGGTTTAGACAGAAATTGATACAAACCCACTGTCAATGCAGCATAATCCAGGCACTTAGCCTTTCAGTCTACCTACTGTAAGATTGCATTGGCCATTTTAACAGTGCGTGGTTTGTTATTGTTACTCTAAATTATATGTTATGTTTTAACCCCTTCCCGACATTTGTCGTAAGTATACGTCATGGAAAGCCAGTGCTTCCCGCAAAATGTCGTATACTTACGACAAATGTTTGGCACCGGCTCAGAAGCTGAGTCGGTGCCATAATCGCCGGATCTCAGCTGTATCTGATAGCTGACATCCGGCTGTACTGGCAGGGACCAAAATTAGCTTCAATCCCCGCCATTATCCCCTTAAGTTCAGCGCTCAAATGCGAGTGCTGCACTTAAGGTGTTTGCAGCTCATCGGAACCCCAGCAATGAAATTGCCGGGGGTTCCGGTGGCTGCAATGGCGACCGGAGGCCTAATACTGGCCTCCCGGTCTGCCTAGCACAAAAGCCGGTCAAGATCCGCCCGGCGGCGGAGCCTGATCGGCTTCCGTAGCCGCCGGCAAGATGGCGCCGGCTCAGGAGCTGATCCGGCGTCATCAGCGGTGGAAGTCAGCTGTATGTTACAGCTGACATCCACCTGTAACGACAGGAAGCAGAGCTAGCTCCGATCCCTGCCATTAACCCCTTCGATGCAGCAATCGAAAGCGATTGCTGCACCGTAGCGGTTACTAGCAGATCGCCAGCCCTGACAGGCAATCAGGACTGGCGACTGCTGCTATGGCAACAGGAGACATTACGGAAGCCGATCAGGCACCGCTGGGAGGCGAAGCCTGATCGGCTTGCTGTCAGTGAATAACTGACAGATCTAATACATTGCACTACGTAGGTAGTGCAATGTATTAGAAAAAAACATCAGACAGTTGGAACTTCAAGTCCCCTAGTGGGCCTTGCAAAAAAGTGTAAAAAATAAAAAAGTAAAAAAAAGTATAAAAAAGTGAAAAAAATAAAAAAGTTTGAAATTAATAAACGTTTCAAGTAATAAAATAAAACAGAATCGCCCTTTTTCCCTTATCAAGTCCTTTATTATTGAAAAAATAAATAAACCATATGTATTTGGTATCGCCGCGACCGTAACGACCTGAGGTATCAAAATATTATATTATTTATTGCACGCGGTGAACAGAGTAAAAAAAAAACTTAAATACCTGTACCAGAATTTCTGGTTTTTGGTCACTTTGCCCTACAAATATTGGAATAAAAAGTGATCAAAAAGTCGCACGTATCCAAAAATGGTACCTATAAAAACTATAGATCGTCTCGCAAAAAACAAGCCCTCAAACAGCTCCGTCGACAAAAAAATGTAAAGTTATGGTTCTCATAACTTGGCGACAGAAAAAATACATTCTTTTTCCAAAAGTAATTTTATTGTGTAAAAAGTTGTAAAACATAAAAAAGTTCTATAAATTAGGTATCGCCGGAATCGTACTGATCCGCAGAATAACGTGAACATGTAATTTATAACGCATGGTGAAAGCTGTATAAAAAAAACGATTGCATAATTGCGTTTTTTTGTTTACCTGGCCTCCCAAAAAGTAGGATAATAGGTGATCAAAAAGTTGCATGTACCCCAAAATGGTACCAATAATAGCTACAGCTCATCCCACAAAAAAACAGCCCTCATACCACTACGTCTATGAAAAAATAAAATTAGTTTAGGCTCCAATAAGTCAGGAAATAAAAAATATGCAGTTGTGCCGGCCCGAGGGAAACATTTCTTCTGTTTCAAGAGACGATTTTTCAAGGACCTAAAATTAGGGAACCAGGAAGAAGAGGGCCCAAACATATCCGCTGGAAGCGACCGCGCCCGTATTATACCAGGACAACACTTTCCCAGCAAAATTCCCCAAACAACAAAGGTGCGGCGTGTGGACCAAAAGGGGCATAAGAAAGGAGAGTGCGACACCGACCTGTGCAGAAAGGATTGTGTCACAGCGTAACACACATCTATGGATCATTTTATTGTTTTTTTACCCCATTATTATACCACCTGACTATACCCCTTCTATACTCCGCCCGGCTTACATGTACCCCCACATTATAAACGGAAACACCAGCAATACTCAAACAAATCTACTACCAATCAAAAACCGCTCTTCAAAAGCCAAATGGTGCTCCCTCCGCTCTGAACCCTACAGCGTGCTCAAACAGCAGTTTCCTTCCGCATATATGGCATCGTCATACCCGGGAGAACCCTTTTAACAATTTTTGGGGTGTGTGTCTCCAGCGTCATAAGCTGGGCATGACATATTTGCCACTGAATGGCATATCTAGGGAAAAATATACATTTTTAATTTGCACTATCCGCAGTGCAATCATTTATGGAAAAGACCTGTGGGGTGAAAATGCTCACTACACCCCTTAATAAATGCCTTGAGGGGTGCAGTTTCCAGAATGGGGTCACTTCTCAGGGGTTTCTTTTTATTACTTCACATCTGAGCCTCTGCAGTTGTGAACTAATACTTTGTAAATCGCCAAATTAGGCCTCAATTTGACATAGTACGCTTTCACTCCTGAGCCTGGTCGAATGTCCAGGCAAAAGATTAGGGCCACATGTTGGGTGTTTCTAAAACCGGGAAACCCAGCATAATAATTAGAGAGCTGTCTTGTTATGGTGGCACAAGCTTGCACCACATATTGGCATATCTATGGAAAAAAATCCCATTTTAACTCTGCAACATCGAGTGCACACTAATTTCTACAAAACACCTGCAGGGTTAAAATGCTTACTACACCCCTAGGTAAATGCATTGAGGGGTGTAGTTTCCAAAATTGGGTCACTTCTGGGGGGTTTCCACTGTTTTGGGCCCACAGGTGCCCAGAAACCAATCCAGCAACATCTGCACTCCAAATGGCGGTCCTTCCCTTCTGAGCCCTGCCGTTTGCCCAAACAGCAGTTTATGACCACATATGGGGTATTGCCGTACTCAAGAGAAATTGCTTTACAAATGTTGGGTTCTTTTTTTCCTTTATTTGTTGAGAAAATGAAAAAAATTGCGCTAAAGCTACATCTTATTGAAGAAAAAGGATTGTTTTTATTTTCACTGCCCAATTCTAATAAATCCTAGGAAACATCTGTGGGGTCAAAATGCTTACTACACTCGTAGATGAATTCCTCAAGAGGTGTAGTTTCCTAAATGGAGTCACTTTTTGGGCGTTTTCATTGTTTTGTCCCCTCAGGGGCTTTGTAAATGCGACATGGCCGCCGCAAACCATTCCTGCTAAATGTGATCTCCAAAAGCCAAATAGTGCGCTTTCCCTTCTAAGCCCCGCCGTGTGTTCAAACAGCCGGTTATTACCACATGTGGGGTAATATTTTACTCGGGAGAAATTGCTTTACAAATTTTATGGTGCTTTTTCTCCTTTAGTCCTTGTGGAAATGAGAAAAAATGAGCTAAACCTACATTTTCTTTGAAAAAATTTAGATTGTCATTTTCAGGGCCTACTTCCAATAATTTATGCAAAAAACCTGTGGGGTGAAAACACTCACTATACCCCTAGATAATTTCCTCAATGGGTGTAGTTTCCAAAATGGGGTCACTTGTGGGGGGTTTCCAGTGTTTTGTCCCCTCAGGGGCTTTGTAAATGTGACATGGTCTCCGCAAACCATTCCTGCTAAATGTGAACTCCATATTGAGCATTGCTGTACTCGAGAGAAATTGCTTTACAAACATTAGGGTTCTTTTTCTCCTTTAGTCCTTGGGAAAATGAAAAAAAAAATAAAATAGCTAAACCTACATTTTCTTTGAAAAAATGTAGCTTTTAATTTTGTGAAAATTAAAAAATGCGACATTTAATGGAAAATAGAAAAAAAGTTTATAGTCTAATTCCAATAAATTCTAATAAATACTGTAAAGACCTCTGTGGTCTAAATGCTCACTATACCATTAGTATACCCCAAGTATAATAGATACCTTATGGGTGTAGTTTCCCAAGTGGTGTCACTTTTCAGGGTTTCCACTGTTTTGGTCCCTGACATGGCACCCAAAAATCATTCTATCAAAATTTGAACTCCAAAATCTAATTGGCGCTCCTTCATTTCTGAGCTGAGCTGTGCTGTGCTGTGTGCCCAAACAGCAGTTTATGTCCACATATAGGGTATTGCTGTACTCGGGAGAAATTGCTTAATAAATGTTAGGGTGCTTTTTCTTCTTTATTTCTTATGGGGGAAAAAATCTGAGCTAAAACATTATTTTATAAGAAAAAATAATTTTAGATTTTCATTTTCACGGGCTAATTCCAAAATGGTCACTATTCCCCTTGATTAATTCATTGAGCGGTGCAGTTTCCAAAATGGTGTCTTTATTGGGGGTGTTTCCTATGTTTTGGCACCACAATACCTCTTCAGACCTTACATGATGCCTAAAATATATTCTAATAAAAAGAGGCCCCCAAATCCACTGAATTCTCCTTCGTTTCTGAGCCTGTGTTTCAGTCAAGTAGCACACTAGGGCCACATGTGGGATATTTCTAAAAACTGCAGAATCTGGGAAATTAATATTAAGTTGTGTCTCTCTGGTAGAACCTTGTGTGTTACAGAGGAAAAAATAGATTGAATATTGGATTGAAATTCTGCAAGAAAATAATAGAAATTTTTACATTTTACCTCCACTTTGCTTTAAATACTGTGAAACGCCTAAAAGGCTAAGAAACTTTATAAAGGCTGTTTTGAATACTTTGAGGGGTGCAGGGGGGATTTATGTGGGCTTCTAATACATAGGCCCCTCAAGGCCACTTCAGAACTGGACTAGTGCCTAAAATGTTGGTTTTGGAAATTTTCTCGAAAATGTGAGAAATTGCTGCTATAGTTATGACTTCTAACGTCCAAAAAAAAAATAAAAGGACATTCAAAAAATGATGCCAACATAAAGAAGACATATGGGAAATGTTAACTAGTAACTATTTTTTGTGGTACTTCGGTAACGTTTGTGTGGGATTTACAGCACAGCAAAGCGTAATCTCGCTGCAAACTGTCATTTACAGCGTGATCTCGCGAGATTACGCTTGCTCTGCTGTAAGTACCACACAAACGTTACCAAAGTGTCGGGATTGTGAATAGACATCTCGTCCTGGCTGGAAGGAATCTCTATTCACTGTCAAGACACTTCAGTAACGTTAATGAGTGAGTATGTGACAGCACATCGTGAACAACGCTGGGTCACTATGCACTGATTACATGAATGGAGAGAAGTGTATGACACTGATTGCTCACTGATTAGTCAGCGTCATACACTCCTCTTTACAACGCCCACTTGGTCAAAAGTAAAACCGCGCCCAGTTGGGCATTAAGAAAGTAATTAGCATAAAGCTAAAATCGCTTATAACGTGGTGAAAATAGATCGTTTTTCTAAAAAAAAAAATCTTCTGTCACCTACATTACAGCGCCCTTCTCCTTATGTAGGAGATAGAGCACTTATAACGTGGTGACAGAGCCTCTTTAAGTATGACATTAGCCATGTCTGGATCCACTGTGAATTTTTCTCAGGTTTTATAACAAGCAGCCGGCTTTAGTTTTATGACAGTGTTCCTAATTATGTTGTACAATGAGGAAATGGTGGCTTTCCCTGTCCTGGGACCTGTAATTTCGCCAAAGGTATGTATATTTGCCTACTTGTGCAGCAATTGTAATCTATTTTTACAGAATGTCATAATTTGCATTATGTGAGCCCATATTTTTCTTTAAGTTCTAGCATCATGAGCCATCTCGGATGTTCTGAGTGCATCAAATGATGAGCTATCATAATATTTTTCCCTCTCCATTCCCTGAAGAGACCATTATCTCTACCCTGAGAAACTTCCGGTTGATCCCAAAAATTGGATTAAAAATGGTAATCCCAATAGCTTTCTCAAAATCTTCCATGTTATTATAGTATCTCTAAGTAAGATTGAGCACTTCGCAAGATTCGGAAGTTTAGAATATCTAGTGTGTAATAAGGACAGAGGATTCCATGGAGCTGCAAACTGTTGCTCCAGTTCCCAGTTAGAGAATGTTAGCCACCGCGGATCTCCCCTTGTTGAACCCGACTTGTGACGAGCCGATAAGAGCAGGCATTAAAGTCGCTAGTCTATCTGCCATAAGTTTTGTGAGAATCTTTAGGTCTTGATCAATGAGTGAGATGGGCCTATACGAGTCTGGATTCAGGAGGTCTTTCCCCGGTTTGGGCAGAACCTTATGTACGCTAAATTTGATCCTGCCTGCAATGTGCCAGAAATCGGCACTGTGTGATTATTCAATAATGAAGGGGCAATTTGATCCACCATGGTCTTATAAAATTCCCCCGTGTACCTGTCTGGCCCCAGTGATTTGCAGTTATGAAGTTTTCTAATGACATTACTGAGTTCTTCCAAAGTAATGTCTGCATTGAGTTGGCCTAGTTGGTCCAATGTAATAGACGGAAGATTAACTAAGTCAAGAAAGGCCTCCCCTCCCTGTGAGTTTGGGATGTCTTCCATATATAATGCTTTGTAAAAGTCACATAATACAGAATTGATCTCCTTGGGGCCCCTCTGGGTCATGCCCATAGTATCTCTTAAGGCTGTAACATGAGAAACCGGAATCCTTCCCTTGGCCAATTTGGCCAGGAGAATACCCAACTTATTTACATACCGAAACAATTCGGTTTTATAGTGTGCTCTAGAGATCTGTTTTCTCCTTTCCAACCAAATTTTAAAGTCTTGTCTGGCTGCGTTCCAGGTGTCTAGGTTTGTTGATAGATAAGTACTGTAGGTAGATCGAAGACGCGTACTAGCTTCCTGATAATGTCGGGTCAACATTTTCTTATATGTGCTTAAATATGCTAATAGCCTACCTCTCATGACTGCTATAGCCATGGCCCAATTTAATGGCGGATTATCCCTATGTATCTCATTAGAGTTCGTAAATTCTATCCAGCAACCCTCCATGCTTTCTAAAAAAGCATCATCTTTAGTAGAGATGAGCGAACTTATGAAAAGTTTGGTTCGGCTGGTTCGCCGAATTTCAGGAAAAAGTTCGATTCGGACCGAACTAGTTCTGACCGAACCTGAAATTTCCATGCGCCGAGCATGGTACTGTTCAGGGTGCTGATAGAGTTAATGGGCTGCACTAACTCTTTCAGCAACCTTGACAGTACCATGCTCTGCGCGCGAAAAATAAAATTTTAATGTAATAAAAAAAAATTAAAAATACGTTCATACTTACATTCCTCCTGTCCGGCCTCCAGCGATGATGTTTCATCCATGTCACCGCTGCAGCCAATCACAGGCTGTAGTGGCGGTCACGCACGTCACGTGACCGCCTCTGCAGCCAATCACAGGCTGCCGCGGCCTCTCCAGCCAATCACAGGCTGCCGCGGCCTCTGCAGCAAATCACAGGCGTAATAACGGGCTCATAGACTTCTATTGGCCACGGGTACCTTCCCGTTTTCTTACGGGAAGGTGCCCGTGCCGTTGAAAAAGATAGAACATGTCCAATTTCAGGCAGTAATAACGGCACGGACAGCCCATAGAAGTCTATGGAGCTCCCGTAATGACGGGTGACTACGTGTGTGTGCACCCGTCATTACGGCAGCGTTGCTAGGCGACGTCAGTAAATAGTCACTGCCCAGGGTGCTGAAAGAGTTAACTGATCGGCAGTAACTCTTTCAGCACCCTGGACAGGGAATTCCGATCAGAATATAGAGCAACCTGTAAAAAAATAAATACAAGACGTTCATACTTACCGAGAACTTCCTGCTTCCTCCAGTCTGGTCTCCCGGCCGTTGCCTTGGTGACGCGTCCCTCTCGACATCCAGCCCGACATCCCTGAATGACGTTTCTGCCCATGTGACCGCTGCAGCCAATCACAGGTCAATTACAGGCTGCAGCGGTCACATGGACTGCCGCGACATCCAGGGAGGTCGGGCTGGATGTCAAGAGAGGGACGCGTCACCAAGGCAATGGTGACGCGTCCCTCTCTTGACATCCAGCCCGACCTCCCTTGATGACGCGGCAGTCCATGTTACCGCTGCAGCCTGGGATTGGCCTGTGATTGGCTGCAGCCTGTGATTGGCCTGTGATTGGCTGCAGCGGTCACTTGGACTGAATCGTCATCCCGGGAGGTCGGACTGGAGGAAGAAGCAGGGAGTTATCGGTAAGTAGGAACTTCTATTTTTTTTACACGTTGATGTATATTGTGATCGGAAGTCTCTGTCCAGGGTGCTGAAACAGTTACTGCCGATCGTTTAACTCTTTCAGCACCCTGGATAGTGACTATCTCCGCCGGGTTCGGTCAAAACGTGTTCGGCCGAACCCGGTGAAGTTCGGATTCGCTGCGAACCTAATTTTTCCCGATGTTCAGACCGAAACCGGGTTCGGTTGTCCCGGTTCGCTCATCTCTAATCTTTAGTGAAAAAAGAAGTAAACCTCGATAGGAAATCACTGCCTCTTGGATGAGTTTCCAGAAGGTATATCTAGGCCGGGGCATGATCAGAAATCAATATGTTACCTAATTCTGAATCTACTACCCTCCCTGATAACTCGGAGCTGCTGAAGATATATTCAATGTGCGACCAGGAAGGCATTATGCACGTGCGAGAAGTGAGTGAATTCTCTATCTGGGTGAGCTTTCCTCCAGACATCCCTCAGATTTGTTACTTATAAAAACGAGGGCAGGACCGTGTCCGAAGCTCTCAACGAGATAAAATCCCTAGCGGTTTGTTTTCTATACTCTCCTGCATGCATCACCGTATTGAAATCTCCTCCTATTATCTTTAGTGTCTGCTGGTCTTGCTGAATTTTCAGGCCTGAAAGAAGAAAATCGTATTATCCCCGTTGGGACCATAGACCTCTTATAAGCTCAACTGTTCCCCATTGCTTTCAATAAGTAGCCTAATCCAGCTGCCTTCCATATCCACTTCTTGGGAGATGGCTGTGTATTCAAAATTCCTATGGAATAAAATCAGAACCTCCGCTTTGCCATCGATCGCTGGGGATCCGCAGATCCCACCCAGAGTTTTTTCATACGAACAAAATCTGGGGCGGCCAAATGGGTTTCCTGCAGACAAACCACGTCTGGTTTGAGTCACTTCAGTTGCCTATTTGTTTGCTTATTGGCCAATTTAAGGCCCTTAACATTCCAGGAAATGATTTTCATAAAGAGAGCATTAAAAGAACGGTCTCAGTAGTGTGGATTCCTCCATATCCTCGCCATGGGGGAACTAGTGCAGTAATAGGAGAGTGAACGTGTCTGTGCATCATCATAACATCATTACAAATGGCAATAAAGTACAGAACTGTGAACATTACAATATAAAAACCATAGAAACATACTATAACATTACCCCTTGAGGGCTTGCGCATCATTGGGTTTAATAAGTTTAATAAAGAAATCAAATATATTACACGTCTGCCTACTTTTTTCCAGCATATAAAGGATCCCCCCCCCCCCCCATCTCGAGATATCGGGAAACTTGGAATGAAGATAACATCTGACAATGGAGCTATTACAATTCCTGTCTGACTCTAGTACGTGAGGTTCAAGTGTGTTATGCTCCCCATCCTTTTACAGAAACTGTCATCAAAATAGTCAGACGTGCTCATTATGCGTGCCTATCGGCTAAGATAAATATCAGTGTGGTTATCATAGTTGTGTTCGGGACTCACCACCAGTCTCTCAATTGTACCGTCATGTATAATCAGTCCAGGCGTCTGGACGCCCTAGAGGCACGTGGCGAGCGACATTCTCTTGGGGCTGGTTCGGCGGCTGTTCCACTTCTGCGTTTTGAAGTGTCACGTGTTTCCCCTCAGTCCTCTCTTTGACGTCGGCGTCCAAAGATCTGGTTCGAGTTTTATCTGGGATATGTGACGTTAACAGGTTCTCATCTGCCTCCACAGGGGTTGAAAATGATTTTGTTCGACTGTCAGGGAAAAAAAGCCCGCAGAGTAGCCGGGTATTGCAATTGAAAATGCTGTTTCCGTTGGTAAAGGGAGGAGCAGATTGTACTGAGGGGTTGTCGCAGTTTAGCAACTTCAGCTGAATAATCTTCAAAAAGTAGAAGTTTAAAACCGGATCTCCAGTGGTTGTGATTTCTTATGATATGCCTGCATTATTGAGACCTTGTCATTGAAATCCAGCAATTTCATGATAACTTGTCTCCAGTCTTTGTGAGCGATCCGCGTTTTCATCCATATGATACTGAGGGTCAGGCCCAATACGATTAGCTCTTTCTGTCATGGTCACAGGGTATGTGGACCCATTAGGCCGCTCCACCGTAGCGGGGAGGCAGCTGACCAGGTCACAGTCTACACGAAAGTCAATAGCAGATAGCAATGCTTGGGTACATGAACTAGTCCAGACGGTGGCTGTGGCTTCAGCACGGATGGAGGCCGATGCGGCAGGTAGCGCCAGACGTGGCGGGCAGTATCCGATGTAGCAGGAGACACTGGACGTGGCAGAAGACACTGGACGTGGCAGAAGACACTGGACGTGGCAAACGACACTGGACGTGGCAAACGACAGCAGGTGCAGTAGACACGACTCCAACACTGGTAGGCACAGGAACAAGAACAATACGGGATACAGGAACGGGTAACAGGGCACGGGTAACAACTGGAACGGGGAAACACTAAGGGCGGATTCACACGAACGTGAATTGCTTCCCCACAGGCCGCGTGGTTTTCACGCGGCACGCATGGACCAATAGAAGTCTATGGGGCAGTACAGACAGTCCGTGCTTTTTGCGCAGTGTTGGTCCGCTGCGTAAAAAGCGCGGCACGTTCAAGTTCGGAGTATTTCGCATATCACGCACCCATTGAAGTCAATGGGTGCGTGAAAACCACGCAGGTCACACGGAAGCACTTCCGTGCGAACTGCCTGTTTCGCGCAACAGCTGTCAAAAGGATGAATGTAAACAGAAAAGCACCACGTGCTTTTCTGTTTACAAACATTCAAATGGCGTGTCATAATGATGGCGGCTGCGCGAAAAGCACGCAGCCGCGCATCATATGATGCTGCCTCACGGAGCAGATAAGTGGCTTTTGCGCAGGCAAAACGCTGCGTGTTTTGCGTGCGCAAAAACGCCACGTTCGTCTGAATCAGCCCTAAGGGACCATTTGCAAGACAGACTGGGATAGACTAACAATGCTCAGGCAAGGCTCAGAAGGCCTGGGGCCTTCTTATAGACCAGGAAATCATGGCAGTTGATGATGATGACAATTTCCTTTGTGCGCGCGCTGGCCCTTTAAAGCCAGGCACGAGCGTGCGCACGCTCCCTACGGGACACAGCAGAACGGAGCGGAAGTGAGCGCTGGCGTCTCCTAGGAAGGAGATGGGGACCAGCGCTCACTGATCCATGGCTGCGGGCGTCGGGAGGTGAGTAAACCCGACGGCCCGTGGCCATGGACGCTACACATTGTACCCAACAATAAAAGTCTAGGCCCAAGGCCTTAGCTAAATCCTTCTCGCGAAGTTGTTGTAGATTACAAAATCTAAATTTCTCAGGTAGACCCACCATTCTGAGATTATTCCGGTGAGACGTGTTTTCCATGTCCTCCACCTTGTCACCTAGATGTTTGGCTTCTGCCAATGATTTACGGAGAGTGGAGTGTATGTTTGCATTTTCGTCTTCCAGCAGAGCAAGTGTCTTTTCCATTTCTTCTATTCTAGAACCCTGTTGGCTCACTTCGTTTTGTAGTCTGTTGAAGGAAGCCTGAATCGTGGTCTCCAAGATCTTTTGGATGTCAGGAGCGATGCGCCACGCCACTTCTATTGCCAACTTCCTATAATCTATCAGAGGGATCCCCTCCTGGCCTGGGTCCCCTCCCTCATGATCCAGACCCAATTCACTCTGAACAGGGTCAGATGCTTGTGAGAATGGTGTGTCCGGCACCATGTCCGCCATGTCAATGGTGTTATGCAGAGGGTTTGATTTTTTCCCACTGCGTAGCAAATAACGATCCATAGGAGCAACCAATATATTATTTGTTATATGAAAGCCAGTGATATCTCTCAAATACTCAATTTTATTTTGGCATAGAGAGAATTTATTTTTACATAGCTGTTGTAATACTGTGCAGACATGCAGATGATAAGTCCCCAAATCCCTAGAATAGATGAGAATTTCATCGAGGTAGACCAATACATATTGGTACAGAACATCCCTAAATATGTAATTGACAAACTGATGGAAAATAGTTGGGGCAATACAGAGCCTGAAAGGCATCACAAAGCATTTATAGTGACCGTCCTGAGTTTTGAAGGTAATCTTCCACTCATCTTCCTCCTTAGGGTATGTTCACACGGCAGCGTCCATTATGGCTGAAATTACGGGGCTGTTTTCAGGAGAAAACAGCTCCGTAATTTCAGCCGTAATGGCATGTTGAGGTGCTTTTTCGCTGCGTCAATTACGGACGTAAATGGAGCTGGTTTTCCATGGAGTCAATGGAAAACGGCTCCATTTACGTCTGAAGAAGTGACAGGCACTTCTTTGACGCGAGCGTCTATTTACTTTTGTAAAAAAAATGACCGTCGGAACAGAACATCGTAAGACCCATTCAAATGAATGGGCAGATGTTTGCCGACGCTATCGAGCCGAATTTTCGGACGTAAATCAAGGCGGAAAACGCCAGAATTACGTCCGTAAATGAGCCGTGTGAACATAACCTAAACCCCTTAACCCCTTAAGGACGCAGCCTAGTTTTGGCCTTAAGGCTCAGAGCCCATTTTTCAAATCTGACAGATTTCACTTTATGTGGTAATAACGTCGGAATGCTTAAACCCATCCAAGCGATTCTGAGAGTGTTTTCTCGTGAGACATTGGGCTTCATGTCAGTGGTAAAATTTGGTCGATATATTCAGTGTTTATTTATAGCATTTTTCTGAATTTAAATGCACCTGCTTGTAAAACAGATGGTTATACCCCCCAAAATAGTTACTAGTTCACATTTCCCATATGTCTACTTTAGATTGGCATCGTTTTTTGAACATTTTTTAATTTTTCTTGGACGTTACAAGACTTAGAACATAAACACCAATTTCTCATATTTTTAAGAAAATTTCAAAAGCCTTTTTTTTAAGGTACTGTTCAGTTCTGAAGTGGCTTTGAGGGGCCTATGTATTAGAAACCCCATAAAACACCCCATTTTAAAAACTAGACCCCTCAAAGTATTCAAAACAGCATTTAGAAAGTTTTTTAACCCTTTAGGAATTTCACAGGAATTAAAGCAAAGTGGAGGTGAAATTTGCTAATTTCATTTTTCTTGCTGAATTTAAATTTTATTCCATTTGTTTTCTGTAACACAGAAGGTTTTACCAGAGAAACACTACTAAATATGTATTTTCCAGATTTTGCAGTTTTTAGAAATGTCCCACATGTGGCTCTAGTGTGCTCGTGGACTAAAACACAAGCCCCAGAAGCAAAGAAGCACCTAGTTCATTTTGGGGCCTCTTTTTTTATTAGAATATATTTTAGGCAGCATGCCGGGTTTGAAGAGGTGTTGAGGTGCCAAAACAGTAGGAATCCCCCAAAAGTGACCCCATTTTGGAAACTACACCCCTCAAGGAATTCATGTATGCTTGTTTTTACCATTTTGACCACACAGTTTTTTCACAGCACTTATTTGAATTGGGCTGTGAAATTTAAAAAATGATTTTTTTTTGAATAAGATGTCATTTTTGATAAAAATTTCTTATTTTCACAAGAAATAAAATACCCCATTTTGTTCCCCAATTTGTCCTGAGTGCGGCAATACCCCATTTGTGGTGATAAACTCCTTCTGAGCCCTCCCATGGGCCCAAACGGTAAAGGAGCGCTATGTGTTTGTTGGAGTCCAGATTTTGCTGGATTGGTTTTCGGGTGCAATGTCACATTTGCAGAGCCCCAGAGGTATCAAAGCAATGGAAACCCACCAGAAGAGACCCCATTTTGGAAACTACACCCCTCAAGGAATTGATTTATGGTTGTTTTTACCATTTTGACCACACAGTTTTTTCACAGCACGTATTTGGATTGGGCTGTGAAATTAAAAAAAATTATTTTTTTCCAATAAGATGTCATTTTTGATCAAAATGTCTTATTTTCACAGGGAACAAAATACCCCTTTTTGTTTGCCCAATTTGTCCTTGGTGCGGCAATACCCCATTTGTGGTGATAAACTGCCGTTTGGGTCCATGGGAGGGCTCAGAAGGAAAGGAGCACCATTTGGCCTACTGGAGCTTTTCTGGTGCGAAGTCATGTATGCAGAAGCCCCCGAGGTCTGGTACAGTTGAAACCCCCGAGAAGTGACCCCATTTTAAAAAATACACCCCTTAAGACATTCATCTAGAGGTTTAGTGAGCATTTTGACCCCACAGGTATTGTGTAAAAGGTAATGCGCAGCAGGTGGTGCAGTGTGAGATTTGCAATTTTCTATATATTTATGCCATTTCAGTGTCCAATATATTGTATCCAGCATGCGCCAGCAGAGATATACACACCATAAACTGTAATGTGGGTTCTCCTGGGTACGGCAATACCCTACATGTGGCTGTTAGCTGCCTGGGCACACAGCAGGGCTCAGAAGGGAAAGATGAGGGGGATAAGCTGTGCGGAATGCGTCAGGGTAGATGAAAAATCTAAGGGATGTATGATAAATTTTAAAACACTTTCATACAGAGCCCTGGTTTTTCGGGACATGTGTCAAATTGAGATATTGTGTCCTCCCTTATCCCCCTCTTATAGCAGACTTTGCAACTCTTTTGACTTTTTCCCTTCTTGCCAGTTCGCGGAACTTCTTCTGGAAAGTGTTGCCCTGCTACGATGCGTGTGGCCTCGCTTCCAGAAGTACTGGGTGCCCCCTTCTTGGTCCCTAAAGATTAGGTTCTTGATAATGATGTGCACGGCCAGATTCTTATACCACACCGCATGGCGCTGTAGGGCTTCAGGACTTGATATGACAAGTCCACCCTCCCATGTACCTATTGTAGTCCAGGATGCAGTCTGGTTTTGGGGTCTCTGTACTGGTACCTCGTACAGGTACATGGGTACTGGTGTGACATCTATCTTGTCCTTGTACGTGACACACAATATGTTGCTGATAGAATGTGCCCTGCTCTCATCCCTTCTGAGTGTTTGCCCAAGCAGAGTCTCAGGGAGGCCTCGCAGATTTCTTCTAGCAGTGCCGCATGCCGCAGGACTTCTGGAAGCAAGGCACTTGAAGAGTGGGACGCTGGTATAAAAATTATCCAGGTAGAGTTGGTAACCCTGGTCCAGCAGTGGGTGCACCTAATCCCACACAATTTTTGCATTAACTCCCAGTAAGGGGGGGGGGGGGCATTCTGGGGGCTGAATACTGCTGTCCTTCCATTCATATATCCTAAATTTGTAGGTATACCCTGATGCACTCTCGCACAGCTTATACATCTTCACGCCATACCTTACCCTCTTACTCGGCAGGTACTGGCGTAATTGAAGCCTCCCTTTAAAATCTACGAAGGACTCATCAATAGAAATACACTTCTTGTGGTGTATGCTTGGAAAAACTGGGCACTGAAACGGTCTAATAGGGGTCTCCATTTATACAAACGGTCAAAACTGGGGCCATCTCAAGGTGGGCCCGGCTCATTATCAGTATAATGTAAGAAGCGACGTATTACCTTATTTATTTTTTTTAGGTTCCAGTTCAGTTCTGAAGTGGCTTTGAGGAGCCTATATATTGGACACCCCCGATGAAACACCCCATTTTAGAAACTGGACCCCTCAAAGTATTCACAACAGCATTTAGAAAGTTTATGAACCTTTTAGGTGTTTCACGGGAATTTAGAGCAAAGTCGAGGTGAAATTTACATATTTATTTTTTTTTGTCAGAAAATCCTTTTTATACCATTTTTTTCTATAACACAAAAGGTTTTACCAGAGAAATGCAACTCAATATTTATTGCCCATATTCTGCAGTTTTGAGAAATATCCCACATGTGGCGCTAGTGCGGTAATGGACTAAAGCATCGGCCTCTGAAGCAAAGCATCACCTAGTGGATTTTGAGGCCTCCTTTTTTTTAGGCACCATGTCCGGTTTGAAGAGGTCTTGTGGTGCCAAAACAGTGGAAACCCCCAAAAAGTGACCCCATTTTGGAAACTAGACCCCTTGAGGAATTCATTGTAGTTTTCATGGGGTGCATGAGACTTTTTGATCAGTTTTTATTCTAGTTTTAAGTGGCGTGGTGAATAAAAAACAGCGATACCATATGTTTATAGTTATTTTATGTCTTATGGCGTTTGCAAACTAAAATAAGTTTTATAAAAAATCACTTTTTGTGTTACCATATTCTAAGAGCCAGAACATTTTTATTTTTCCATCAATAAAGCCGTGCGAGGACTTATTTTTTGCGTAACGAACTGTAGTTTCAATCATTACCAGTTTTAGGTACATGCGACTTTTGATCTCTTTTTATTCCATTTTTTGGGAAGTGAAGTGACCAAACAATTGTGATTCTGGTACGGTTTATTATTATTTTCTTTTACAGCGTTCACCGCGCGGGATAAATAACGAAATAATTTTGTAGTTCAGGCCGTTACAGACGTGGCGATACCAATTATGTATAGTTTTTTGTTTGTTTATATATTTTTATATATAATAAAGGACTGATAAGGGAAAAAAGGGGGATTTTT
Source organism: Rhinoderma darwinii (assembly GCF_050947455.1). Taxonomy (NCBI): domain Eukaryota; kingdom Metazoa; phylum Chordata; class Amphibia; order Anura; family Rhinodermatidae; genus Rhinoderma; species Rhinoderma darwinii. The sequence goes on along the minus strand of NC_134694.1, from coordinate 63,945,369 downwards.
ACTTTTATCACTTTTAAAACTTTTATTTTCTTATTTTTACACATCTTTTTTTAACTTTTTTTTTACTTTATTACTTTGTCCCACTAGGGGACTTGAGGGCAGGAGGCCCTGATCGCTATTCTAATACACTGCACTACATGTGTAGTGTGTTAGAGCTGTCAGCTACTCACTGACAGCAAGCATAGTGGGTCCTGACTTTGTCAGGACCCACTAGGTTTCCATCAATGGCACAGCCGGACGCCATTGTTAGGTGTCCGGTTGCCATAGTCACCATACACGATCGGTATTGAACGTGGCTTTTAAGGGGTTAATCAGCGGGGACACAGCGATCGGTCCCCACTGTAGGAGCTGCGGCAACTGCTGTACGTGACAGCAGCTGTCACAGCTCCTGCATGTGTCGGGAGGACGGCCGAAATGGCCGTCACTCCTGTGACGTACTATTCCATCATGGAGCACGAACAGGGCAGTTTCCATGATGGAAGAGTACGTCACTGAGCGTTAAGGGGTTAAGGAAGCAGTTTGGGCCTTAAGGCTCAGAGCCAATTTTTGAAATCTGAAAATATTTCACTTTATGTGGTAATAACTTCGGAATGCTTAAACCTATCCAAGCGATCCTGAGATTTTCTCGTGAGACATTGGGCTTTATGTTAATGGTAAAATTTGGTCGATATATTCCGTGTTTATTTGTTAACAATTGCAACATTTCGAAAAAAATCGAATTTTTCTGAATTTAAATGCATCTGCTTGTAAAACAGATGGTTATACCACCCAAAATAGTTACTAGTTCACATTTCCCATATGTCTACTTTAGATTGGCATCGTTTTTTGAACATTCTTTTATTTTTCTTGGACGTTACAAGGCTTAGAACATAAACAGCAATTTCTCATATTTTTAAGAACATTTCAAAAGCCTTTTTTTTAAAGTACCTGTTCCATTCTGAAGTGGCTTTGAGGGGCCTATGTATTAGAAACCCCTATAAAACACCTCATTTTAAAAACCAGACCCCTCATAGTATTCAAAACAACATTTAGAAAGTTTTTTTTAACCCTTTAGGCATTTCCAGGAATTAAAGCAAAGTGGAGGTGAAATTTGCAAATTGTATTTTTCTTGCTGAATTTCAATTTTATTCCATATTTTTCTGTAACAGAAGGTTTTACCAGAGAAACACTACTAAATATGTATTGTACAGATTCTGCAGTTTTTAGAAATGTCCCACATGTCGCTCAAGAAGCAAAGAAGCACCAAGTGCATTTTGCGGCCTCTTTTTTATTAGAATATATTTTAGGCAGCATGCCAGGTTTGAAGAGGTGTTGAGGTACCAAAACAGTAGGAATCCCCCAAATGTGACCCCATTTTGGAAACTACACCCCTCAAGGAATTTATTTATGGTTGTGGTTACCATTTTGACCCCACAGTTTTTTCACATCACGTATTTGAATAGAGCTGTGAAATAAAATAATTATTTTTTTTCCAATAAGATGTCATTTTTGATCAAAATTTCCTTTTTTCACAAGAATTAAAATACCCCATTTTGTTGCCCAATTTGTCCTGAGTGTGGCAATACCCCATTTGTGGTGATAAACTGCCAGTTTTCACGTGCCATGTCGCATTTGCACAACCCCAGAGGTATCAAAGCAATGGAAACCCACCAGAAGTGACCCCATTTTGGAAACTACACCTCTCAACGAATTCATTTATGGGTGTTGTGTCCATTTAGACCCCACTGTTTTTTCACAGAATTTATTTGAATTGGGCTGAGAATTAAGAAAAATTTACGTTTTTCCAATAAGATGTAGTTTTGGCTCAAAATTTCCTTTTTTCACAAGAAATAAAATACCCCATTTTGTTGCCTCATTTGTCCTGAGTGCGGCAATACCCCATTTGGGGTGATAAACTGCCGTTTGGGCCGATAGGAGGGCTCAGAAGGAAAGGACCACCATTTGGCCTACTCGGGATTTTCTGGTGCGAAGTCATGTATGCAAAAGCCCCTGAGGTACCAGTACAGTTGAAACCCTATTTTAAAAACGACACCCCTTAAGGCATTCATCTAGAGGTGTAGTGAGCATTTTGACCCCACAGGTATTGTGTAAAAGATAATGCGCAGCAGATGGTGTAGAGTGAGATTTGCAATTTTCTATACATATTCAAATTCAGTGTCCAATATATTGTGTTCAGCATGTGCCACCGGAGACATACACCCCATAAGCGGTAATGTGTCTTCTCCTGGGTATGGCAATCCCCTCAATGTGGCTGTTAACAGCTGACTGCTCACACAGCAGGGCTCAGAAGGGAAAGATGAGGGGGATAAGCTGTGCGGAGTGCATCAGGGTAAGTAAAAATGGGGTAGATTAAAAATCAAGGAATGTATGATAAATTTTAAAAAACTTTCATACAGAGCCCTGGTTTTTCGGGCCATGTGTCACATTGATATATTGTGTCCTTTCTTACCCCCTCTTATAGCAGACTGTGCACCTCTTTTGACTTTCTCCCTTCTTGCCAGTTTGGGGAACTTCTCCTGGAAAGTGTTGCCCTTGTACAATGCGTGTGGCCTTGCTTCCAGAAGTACTGGGTGCTTCCCCTTCTTGGTCCCTAAAGATTAGGTTCTTGATAACCACCTCTTGAAATTCCAGGAAAGTTCCTGTCTGGCCTGCACATCGACGTAGCACGTACGCATTGTACAATGACATTTGTATGATGTGCACGGCCAGCTTGTTATACCACACCGCATGGCGCTGTAGGGCTTCAGTACTTGATCTGACAAGTCCACTCCTCCCATGTACCTATTGCAGTCCAGGATGCAATCTGGTTTGGGGGTCTCTGTACTGGTACATGGGTACTGGTGTGGCGATGTATTGTTGTCAATACAAGGACATCTCTCTTGTCCTTGTACTTGACACACAATATGTTGCTGCTTGAATGTGCCCTGCTCTCACCCCTTATGAGTGTCTTAGGGAGTCCTCTCCGATTTATTCTAGCAGTGCCGCATGCCACAGTACTTCTGGAAGCGAGGCATTTGGAGAGTGGGACGCTGGTATAAAAATTATCCAGGTAGAAGTGGTAACCCTGGTCCAGCAGTGGGTGCACCAAGTCCCACACAATTTTTGCATGAACTCCCAGTAAGGGGGGCATTCTGAGGGCTGAATACTGGTGTCCTTCCCTTCATATATCCTAAATTTGTAAGTATACCCTTATGCACTCTCGCACAGCTTATACATCTTCACGCCATACTTTGCCCTCTTATTTGGCAGGTACTGGCAGAATTGAAGCCTCCTGTAAAGGATCTGCCAGGCACAACTTCTGTGTATACGCCCATAGGTAATCAGTCTGCACCTGAGTCTATGTCTCTGAGACTGACTCCATCTTCCACCACTCAGGATGGCAGGCATAGGAGTGGGAGAGCCTATTGCAGCCTGGCCAGACGGAGCTAGCTCCCGCCCTCTGTCTATTTATACCTGCCTTTCCTGTTCCTCCTTTGCTTGTGATTCTTCTCGTGTGGTTTCCTGGCCCAGCTACAGCTTCTAACTATTTGATCCTGATCCATACTGACCCTGGCTTACTGACTACTCTCCTGCTCTGCATTTGGTACCTCGTGCACTCCTGGTTTGACTCGGCTCGTTCACCACTCTTGTTGCTCACGGTGTTGCCGTGGGCAACTGCCCCATTTCCCTTAGCTTTGTGTACCCTTGTCTGTTCGTCTCGTGCACTTACTGAGCGTAGGGACCGCCGCCCAGTTGTACCCCGTCGCCTAGGGCGGGTCGTTGCAAGTAGGCAGGGACAGAGTGGCGGGTAGATTAGGGCTCACTTGTCCGTTTCCCTACCCCCATCATTAAATAATCACAAGCCCATATACCTAGTCTACCCTGGTCCCTGACACTACTATGGACCCCCTTGAGACCCTGGGCCAGCAAATGCAGGGTCTCTCCCTACAGGTCCAGGCCCTGGCTCAGAGGGTCAACCAGCCTCACGCTACCATGGTATTGCCCCTCACCTCACCTCTTGAACCCCACCTCAAGTTGCCTGACCGGTTCTCAGGGGACCGGAGGACTTTTCTCTCCTTTCGGGAGAGTTGTAGGCTCTACTTTCGCTTAAAGCCTCACTCCTCAGGTTCTGAGAGCCAGCGGGTGGGTATAATTATGTCCCGGCTCCAGGAAGGGCCCCAAGAGTGGGCCTTCTCCTTGGCTCCTGACGCCCCTGAACTTTCCTCCGTTGATCGTTTCTTTTCTGCTCTCGGACTCATTTATGACGAAACTGACAGGACTGCCTTTGCCGAGAGTCAGCTGGTGACCTTACGTCAGGGTAAGAGACCTGTTGAGGAGTATTGTTCTGACTTTAGGAAGTGGTGCGTAGCTTCTCGGTGGAATGACCCTGCCTTAAGGTGCCAGTTTAGGTTGGGTCTGTCGAACGCCCTGAAAGACCTGCTAGTTAGCTATCCCTCTTCTGACTCCCTAGACCAGGTTATGGCTTTAGCGGTACGACTTGACCGACGTCTCAGGGAACGACAACTTGAACGTTTTTGTGTTTTCCCCTCTGACTCCCCCATGATGCCTCCCGAGGTCCCGTTGCTTCGCTCTTCCACGGAAGACTCGGATGTACCTATGCAACTCGGGGCCCCCGTGTCCCCCCGACAACGTAGAGAGTTCCGCAGGAAGAATGGTCTCTGCTTCTATTGTGGGGATGACAAGCATCAAGTAAACACCTGTCCTAGGCGTAAGAATAAGCAGCCGGAAAACTTCCGCGCCTAAGTGATCATCGGGGAGGTCACTTGGGCGCACAGGTATTTCCCGTTAATATGAAACGTAATAAAATCTTGCTTCCCTTTCAGGTCTCTTTTGGTGGTAGGTCTGCTACTGGCAGTGCCTTCATGGATTCAGGGTCTTCTGCTAATATCATGTCTGTAGAATTTGCTATGTCTCTAGCTATGCCTTTGATTGATTTGCCTAAACCTGTCCCGGTAGTGGGTATCGACTCCACTCCTCTTGCTAATGGTTATTTTACACAGCATACCCCTGTTTTTGAACTCCTTGTTGGCTCCATGCATTTGGAGCAGTGCTCTGTACGGTTGATGCAGGGATTATCGTCCGATTTGGTTTTAGGCCTTCCCTGGTTGCAGTTGCATAATCCCACGTTTGACTGGAATACTGGGGAGCTTACCAAATGGGGTAATGAATGCTTGACGTCATGTTTTTCTGTTAATTCTATTTCTCCCCTGAGGAGGTGAACACGCTACCTGAGTTTGTTCAGGACTTCGCTGATGTTTTCTCTAAGGAGGCCTCCGAAGTGTTACCTCCTCATAGAGAATACGATTGCGCTATCGAATTGGTACCAGGAGCTAAGCTCCCTAAGGGTAGGATATTTAATCTTTCTTGTCCCGAACGTGAAGCCATGAGAGAGTATATCCAGGAATGCCTGGCCAAGGGTTACATTCGTCCCTCTACTTCTCCGGTAGGTGCTGGCTTCTTCTTCGTAGGGAAGAAGGATGGTGGTCTTAGGCCATGCATTGACTACCGTAACTTGAATAAGGTCACTGTAAGGAACCAGTATCCCCTTCCTTTGATTCCTGATCTCTTTAATCAGGTTCAGGGGGCCCAATGGTTCTCTAAGTTTGATCTACGGGGGGCTTATAACCTTATCTGCATCAAAGAGGGGGATGAGTGGAAGACTGCGTTTAACACGCCCGAAGGTCATTTAGAATACCTCGTCATGCCCTTTGGGTTGTGTAATGCTCCTGCGGTCTTTCAGAATTTCATAAATGAGATTTTAAGAGATTACCTGGGGGTATTTCTTGTAGTGTACCTTGATGACATACTGGTGTTTTCCAAGGACTTGTCCTCCCACATTGAGCATGTCCGGAAGGTGCTCCAGGTCCTTCGGGAAAACAAACGGTTTACGAAAACCGAAAAATGTGTGTTTGGGGTAAAGGAGATACCATTTTTGGGTCAAATCCTCACTCCTCATGAATTCCGCATGGACCCCGCCAAGGTCCAGGCTGTGGCGGAATGGGTCCAACCTGCCTCCCTGAAGGCGTTACAGTGTTTCTTGGGGTTCGCTAATTATTACAGGAGATTTATTGCCAACTTCTCGGTCATCGCTAAGCCTCTTACGGACCTCACTCGCAAAGGTGCTGATCTCCTCCACTGGCCTCCTGAGGCTGTCCAGGCTTTTGAGGACCTTAAGAAGTGCTTTATCTCGGCCCCGGTGCTGGTTCAGCCCAACCAAATGGAGCCATTTATCGTGGAAGTTGACGCATCCGAGGTGGGAGTGGGGGCTGTCTTGTCCCAGGGTACCAGGTCCCTCACCCATCTCCGTCCCTGTGCCTACTTCTCCAGGAAGTTTTCGCCCACTGAGAGTAACTATGATATTGGCAACCGCAAACTCTTAGCCATTAAATGGGCATTTGAAGAGTGGCGCCACTTTCTGGAGGGGGCTAGGCACCAGGTAACGGTCCTTACCGACCACAAGAATCTGGTTTTCCTAGAATCTGCCCGGAGGTTAAACCCGAGACAAGCTCGATGGGCGCTATTTTTTACCAGATTCAACTTTTTGGTTACCTATAGGGCTGGGTCTAAAAATATTAAGGCCGATGCACTGTCGCGTAGATTCATGGCCAGCCCTCCTTCGGAGGAAGATCCTGCTTGTATTTTGCCTCCTGGTATAATCATTTCTTCTATTGATTCTGATTTAGTCTCTGAAATTGCGGCTGATCAAGGTTCAGCTCCCGGGAACCTTCCTGAGGACAAGCTGTTTGTTCCCCTGCAATTCCGGCTAAGGGTACTTAGGGAAAATCATGACTCCGCACTATCTGGTCATCCAGGCGTCCTGGGTACCAAACACCTCATTGCCAGAGACTATTGGTGGCCTGGGTTGCCTAAAGACGTTAAGGCCTACCTCGCCGCATGTGAGGTTTGTGCTAGGTCCAAGACTCTGAGGTCCCGACCAGCGGGCTTACTACGTTCTTTGCCCATTCCCCAGAGACCTTGGACCCATATCTCCATGGATTTTATCACCGATTTGCCTCCATCTCAAGGCAAGTCGGTGGTGTGGGTTGTCTGTAGACCGCTTCAGTAAGATGTGCCACTTTGTGCCCCTCAAGAAACTACCCAATGCCAAGACGTTAGCTACCTTGTTTGTCAAACACATCCTGCGTCTCCATGGGGTCCCTGTCAATATTGTTTCGGACAGAGGGGTACAATTTGTTTCATTGTTTTGGAGAGCCTTCTGTAAAAAGTTGGAGATTGATCTGTCCTTCTCCTCTGCCTTCCATCCTGAAACTAATGGCCAAACTGAGAGGACTAATCAATCTCTAGAACAATATTTAAGGTGTTTTATCTCTGACTGTCAATATGATTGGGTCTCATTCATTCCCCTCGCCGAATTTTCCCTTAATAACCGGGTCAGTAACTCGTCAGGGGTCTCCCCCTTTTTCTGTAATTTTGGGTTTAATCCACGGTTCTCCTCCGTTTCACATGGTAGTTCCAACAATCCCGAGGTAGAGGTCGTTCATCGGGAACTGTGCACAGTCTGGGCCCAGGTTCAGAAGAACCTAGAGGCGTCCCAGAGCGTACAAAAAACTCAGGCTGATAGAAGACGTTCTGCTAACCCCTTGTTTATGGTCGGGGATCTGGTGTGGTTATCGTCTAGGAACTTGCGCCTTTAGGTCCCGTCCAAGAAGTTTTCTCCCCGGTTTATTGGGCCGTATAAGGTCATTGAAGTCCTCAATCCTGTCTCCTTCCGACTGGAGTTGCCCCCATCTTTTCGAATACACAACGTGTTTCATGCCTCCCTCCTTAAACGCTGCTCCCCGTCCTTGGCTCCCTCGAGGAAACCTCCTGTTCCCGTTCTCACCCCTGAGGGGGTGGAATTTGAGGTGGCCAAGATTGTGGACAGCAAGATGGTCCAAGGCTCCCTCCAGTACCTGGTCCATTGGAGAGGATACGGGCCTGAGGAGAGGACTTGGGTACCCGCCCGGGATGTTCACGCTGGGGTATTGGTCAGGAAGTTCCACCTTCGTTTCCCCAATAAACCAGGTCCACTTAGAAAGGGTCCGGTGGCCCCTCATAAAAGGGGGGGGTACTGTAAAGGATCTGCCAGGCACAACTTCTGTGTATACGCCCATAGGTAATCAGTCTGCACCTGAGTCTATGTCTCTGAGACTGACTCCATCTTCCACCACTCAGGATGGCAGGCTTAGGAGTGGGAGAGCCTATCGCAGCCTGGCCAGACGGAGCTAGCTCCCGCCCTCTGTCTATTTATGCCTGCCTTTCCTGTTCCTCCTTTGCTTGTGATTCTTCTCGTGTGGTTTCCTGGCCCAGCTACAGCTTCTAACTATTTGATCCTGCTCCATACTGACCCTGGCTTACTACTCTCCTGCTCTGCGTTTGGTACCTCGTGCACTCCTGGTTTGACTCGGCTCGTTCACCACTCTTGTTGCTCACGGTGTTGCCGTGGGCAACTGCCCCATTTCCCTTAGCTTTGTGTACCCTTGTCTGTTTGTCTCGTGCACTTACTGAGCGTAGGGACCGCCGTCCAGTTGTACCCCGTCACCTAGGGCGGGTCGTTGCAAGTAGGCAGGGTCAGAGTGGCGGGTAGATTAGGGCTCACTTGTCCCTTTCCCTACCCCCATCATTACACCTCCCTTTAAAATGTATCAGGGACTCATCAACAGAAATACACTTCTCAGGGGTGTTTGCTGGGGCAAACCTAGCACTGAAATGGTCTAATAGGGGTCTCCGTTTATACAAACTGTCAAAACTGGGGTCATCTCGGGATGGGCACTGCTCATTATCAGCATAACGTAAGAAGCAAAGTGCGCTAATTGACTGAAGCACCAGCCACCGAAGCAAAGGAACACGTAGTGGATTTTGAGCCCTCCTTTTTATTAGGCACCATGTCCGGTTTTAAGAGGTCTTGTGGTGCCAAAACAGTGGAAACCCCCCAAACGTGACCCTGTTTTGGAAACTAGACTCCTTGAGGAATTCATTGTAGTTTTCATGGTGTGCATGCGACTTTCTGATCAGTTTTTATTCTAGTTTTAAGTGGCATGGTGACTAAAAAACAGCAATTCTACTATTGTTTTTTATTAAATTTTTTTGACAATGTTCACCGTGCGCTATAAATGACATATTCACATTATCTTGCGGGTCGATACGATTACGGCGATACCTTATGTTTATAGTTTTTGGCGTTTTATGGTGTTTGCACAATAAAATACTTTTTAAAAAATCATTTTTACTTTTTGTGTTGCCATATTCTAAGAGCCAGAACAGTTTTATTTTTCCATCAAGAAAGCCGTGTGAGGACTTATTTTTTGCGTAACGAACTGTAGTTTCGATCAGTACCATTTTTAGGTACATGCGACTTTTTGATCTCTTTTTATTCAATTTTTTTGGGAGGTGAAGTGACCAAACAATTGTGATTCTGGTATGGTTTATTATTATTTTCTTTTATGGCGTTCACCGCGCGGGATAAATAGCGACATCATTTTGTAGTTCAGGCCGTTACAGACGCGGCGATACCAATTATTTATAGTTTATTTGTTTATTTTTATTAATAATAAAGAACTGATAAGGGAAAATGGGGGATTTTTACTTTTATAACTTTTAAAACTTTTATTTTCTTATTTTTACCCAACTTTTTTTTAACTTTTTTACACTTTTGTACTTTATCCCACTAGGGAACTTGAGGGCAGGAGGCCCTGATTGCTATTCTAATACAGTGCACTATTATGCTGACAGCAAGCATAGTGGGTCAAAGTCAGGACCTACTAAGCTTCCGTAGATGGCATAGCCGGACGCCATTGTTAGGCCTCGGGTTGCCATAGCCACCATCGCCGCCCGCTATCATGTAGCGGGCCGTCGATGGTGGTTTAACCCCTAAGAAGCCGCGATCGCTATTGAACGCGGCTTCTAAGTGGTTAATTGGTGGGGACCACCGCGATCGGTCCCTGCACACTGAGCTGTGATAGCCTGCTGTCGGAAACAGCAGGTATCAGAGCTCAAACACGCGCCGGGCAAAGATGGCGCCGTGTTAACTCAGGTCAGTACTATTACTGAGCTGAGCGCGAACGATGTGCTCAGCCCGACGTAATAGTACTGAGCTGAGCGGGAAGGGGTTAAAACAGATGAAATTACAGATTTGTCATCGCTTTGCTTAGCTTGAAGGACTCGAATTTCTCATGAAACAAATTCAATACAATATCGCGACATGCTAGCAAAACCCTTGACAGTGTATTGTACGCTGGTTAATTTAACCTTGACAGGTCTTAGGCTGCCCATCACATCAAGGTGAAGTTGGAAGATGCAGAGCGGCACTGCAGCAGAAGCCTAATATAAAGTCAAGAGGCTGCAGGTGGTCCAAATGTCTGGAAATTCCCTGAAGTACCTAGATGATCTCTTGCTAACGAGAACCTTGCTGGGCCACTAGTTCAGCTAGCTCATAGACTTTCACAGGCAGAGGAGTAGACATTGCAGTGCTTTTAGGAACAATGGCTTATCACTGTTAGGGTATGTGCACACACACTAATTACGTCCGTAATTGACGGACGTATTTCGGCCGCAAGTCCCGGACCGAACACAGTGCAGGGAGCCGGGCTCCTAGCATCATACTTATGTACGACGCTAGGAGTCCCTGCCTCGCTGCAGGACAACTGTCCCGTACTGTAAACATGATTATACTACGGGACAGTTGTCCTGCAGCAAGGCAGGGACTCCTAGCGTCATACATAAGTATGATGCTAGGAGCCCGGCTCCTTGCACTGTGTTCGGTCCGGGACTTGCGGCCAAAATACGTCCGTCAATTACGGACGTAATTAGTGTGTGTGCACATACCCTTAGGCCTTATTCACACGAGCGTATTTAACGTCCGTGATATGCTCGTGAAAATCACGCGCGTCGCACAGACCTGTGTAAGTCAAGGGGGCTGTTCAGACAGTCCGTGATTTTCACGCAGCGTGTGTCCGCTGCGTAAAACTCACGACATGTCCTATAGTTGAGCATTTTTCGCGCATCACGCACCCATTGGAGACAATGGGTGCGTGAAAATCACGCGCGGCACACGGACGCACTTCTGTGTGATGCGCGTGATTCGCGCAACAGTTGTTAAAGAAATGAAGGGAAATATAAAAACACCTCCAGCCATACACCAAATACAGATGATACACGGAACTGCAATACGAGCAAAACGTTGCGTTTTTGCGCTCGCAAAATGCACACGTTCGTGTGAATAAGGCCTTACAATACTCACCTGGGCAGTGGATCCTTAGACCGCAATTGGTTTGTCACTGGCTAAACTGAGATTCGAAATCGATGGAATCCTCCAGTTCTTCACCCTAGAACCCTCGCAAAGAGGTACAGTATGGTTTTTGCCTGTCGAATTCCCAGATCACATTTCCCAAAATAGTCCCTGATTGCGCTGCTAGGAACATCTAGAGCAGATGCAAAAGTGACGTCAGAAAGAAAGCCAGAGATTGATAAGGGGAGCGCAATCGGTGGTGCGGCAAAACCAGAGGAGTAGATGAAGACGGAAACAGAAGACGAGCAAGGGATCTCAATGTGTCGAACAACAAGTATCAGGCGACAGACAATAAATATCAAAATAACAATCCTGTGTTTTGGCACCTTCTGCTGCAAATTATATCCTCATGTTTCATTTTTGTAGTGGAATTAGACTTTAACCGCTTAAGTCAGTGATCTATTATGGGCCCTAAGGATGCAGCAAATTTTTTGTTTTTTTATCATTGCGTTCATAGCCATATTGTTTTTAATGTAAGAAGAGATTTTTCTATTTGTTTTTTTTTAATTTTCCAAAGCATTACTGCCTGATACACTGACAGTGATAAACTGACAGACAATCTATTAGGCCATGCATCGGCCTTTGTTAGGCCCCCAGCTGCCATGGTTACCCTTTAGGACCCTGTGATTGCATCTCGGGGGCCCCCTTCTTCTGTCAAACTTCTGGCTGTGGTCACTATTAGAAGTAGATGAGGAATAAATAATGCCCCAGACACCCGTAAGTGATGGCGCCGACACAGTATGGCGGTTCGTGTACTTAATACAGCGCGGGGAAGGAAGGAGTTTAGGAGGTCACTTTACTGTATATAGTTCATCTATCCAGCCCTATGTATTCTGCAACAGTACCTGTAGTTTCAATATCTATATTGTGTAAAATTACAGGTAGATCTCCGCATCACACTTACCAGATCCAGTATTTAGCAGACTCATGAACTAACTGACAACTGAATCCATTCCCCAGCATATCTTTAAATATTTTTTCTATCTCCTTTCAATGTGCAAATCTCTCTCTCAAGGGAAAATGCTGCTGTTGCAAGAGAAAACAGCTCCTGAATTTCAGACGTAATTGCTCGTACTTGCGTTTTGCGGGGCGTCCATTACGGACGTAATTTGGAGAAGTTCTTCATTGGATTCAATGAAAAACGGCTCCAATTACGTCCCAAGAAGTGTCCTGCACTTCTTTGACGAGGCTGTTATTTTACGCGCCATCTTTTGACAGCGACGCGTAAAATTACAGGTCGTCGGCACACTACATCGGCAAACTCATTGAAATGAATGGGCAGATGTTTGCCGACATGTTGGAGCCGTGTTTTCAGGTGTAATTCGAGGCGTAAAACGCCTCCATTACGCCTGAAAATAGGTTGTGTGAACCCAGCCTTAGGCCTGATTTACACGAGAGTGTGCGTTTTGTGCACGCAAAAAACGGTGCGTTTTGTGTGTGCAAAAGGCACTTAACAGCTCCGTGTCTCATCAGTGTATGATGCGTGGCTGCAAGATTTTCGCGCAGCCGCCATCATTATGACACTCCGTTTGGATGTTTGTAAACAGAAAAGCACGTGGTGCTTTTCTGTTTACATTCAGAGTTTGACAGCTGTTGCGCGAATCACGCAGTTCGCACAGAAGTGCTTCCGTGCGGCATGCGTGGTTTTCACGCACCCATTGACTTCAATGGGTGCATGATGCGCGAACAGCGCACAAAGATAGGACATGTTGTGAGTTTTACGCAATGCACTCGCGCTGCGCAAAATTCACGCACTGTCTGCACTGCCCCATAGACTAATATAGGTGCGTACGACACGAGTGAAAAGCACGCGCGTCGCACGCGCGTATATTACGCTCGTATAAATGATGCCTTACTGTGAAACTATTCTTATCAGAGTGCAGGCCATAGGCCTCATGCGCACAGGTGTATTACAGCCCTGATTCACAGAGCATAAGTGTATGGTGCCGTACTGCAGCTCTGTATGTCTCTGTTTTCACATGGAAATCATGCCCTGTTTCATTGACTGCCCTAATACAAAGATATTCTCAGTAATATGTGCCTTATGGAGGCACCATATCTGTGTGCCCCTGTATAGGCTCCAGGCAAACAGCTCTCGCTTGTGTATAAGGACCCAGTGATTTGGCATTAAACAAAGCGAGATGTATTGCAGTTCCACTGAGGAGCTATGTCCCAATTATTCTAGCACAAATGGGGGGTATCTCCTGATACAGATCTACAAGATTGTCCACTGACTTCTATCAAATTAGTGGCCTCCTGCATTAAAACTAAATCACCTTGGACCAAGGGAACCGCATAATATCTGTGACCGTTATTCTGAACTAGTCTTTTCAGCAAATTCACAGTATTTCTACAGCGTTTTCTAAACTAAATCTGCATGTGTTAAATGTGGATGTTGGTGCGGATTCACTGGACGTCATCTCCTCTATGTTAAAAAAAGTGAAATCCGCTGTGAACATTCATGGCAAATGAGTCTATGGATGATTTATTTAAATGACATGGCTGGTAGTGTAATACAGTGCAGCTTTTCTGTGTGCAAATCCACATGGAAAATCTGCAGCATTTCCGCCTAGTGTGCCCTTAGTAGCAATTTGGTTAATAACCGTATATAGTTGTAATTGGTTATGATGCAAGTACCTCAAAATGTATGGTACACTTACAACAGAAACCATTTGCAACGGAAGCATTACCATTGCAATCAATGGTAATGCAAACGGAAGCTTTGGTTTCTGTTTGTATTTCCATTCATGGGTTTCCCTGAGGTTCTAATGGAACCTATGAACGGAAATCAACGCTGATGTGAACAAGGCCTTAACTACCGTATATAATGTAACTACTTTGTCACGTTATCTCCAGTTGTAAAAAAATAAAACTACTGCATGGGCACTCTTCCAAATGTCTTTTATTATTGAATATTTGCATTGTTTTAATAGTTCTCTAAAAAGTGGGCTAATATATAAAATTATTGATGCTAAAACGGATACACCATTCAAGGTGACAATTGTGAAATACAAGGGGTATAACCGTTCACAGCACTGTACATATTAGGCTCTGTTCACATAATGAATTCCGTTTTTCTGTTCCATTAAAGGAGCAGAAAAACAGAATTCAGTGTGATGATGCATTCGTCACATGTCGGACACCAATGACGTTCAAAGGACCCTATTGTCTTTAATGGTGATGATTGGGTTTACATCAAGGCGTCTTATCATTTTACTGTAAAAATAGCACAGGCTATTTTTTCTGGATTTTTTTTTTATAGAATCTGTGAAGAAGGCTTCTACTGGAGCATTTAATGCAGATGTGAACACAGTTTTAGTGAATGATATAAACAGTTCTTATTGCAATTCTTATTGTATACATTTTCAACAATACCTTCACTACTATATGTACAGCCTCCGTGTCATTTGGGCTCCATCAGACCCTGTGCATACATAGAAGCAATGCTTAGAGGGGAGAATACTTCCATTGGTATGGAGTCTAGTGGGGAATAACACTTTTCTTATGGAATCCATATGCTTTGATACAAAATCGGAGGCACACGATACAGTAGGGGGATCATGCACCTCTATGACAACATATTTTGTCTATCTTTTTATTATAAAAAAAAAAGTAGCGGCTTTGCCACGTTTACGAATATAATGAAAAGGTTCATTGTGAATTGTAGATCACTGTCCTGTAACCAGCCTTGCCTTTATCGTGTTATGCGTAAAGGGGTTTTCCCATCAGGGACATTTGACATATACAGAGGATATGTCATAAATGTCAGATGGATGCGGGCCTCACCTCTGGGACCCACACCTATCTCTAGGACGGGGCTTCCTAAACCCTTTTTTACCGCTCTGTGTTCCCACTGATGTGTGTGATTTCCGACCATGTAAGAAGAAAACAGCGTAGCTCGCTGAGCTACTCTGTTTCCGTAACTCCCATAGTAGTTACGGAAGCTGCGTATCATGCGAGCTGCGCTGTTTCTGTAACTGCCATTCACTTCTATGGGACTTGCAGAAACCGCGTAGTTCAGCGAGGTACACTGTTTTCATCTTACATGGTGGGAAAGCACACGCGTTAGCAGTAACACAAAACTGTAGAACGGGGTTTACGACATTTATGACATATCCTGTGGATATTTCATTAATTTCGCTGATAGTAAAACCTCTTTAATGCTTAAAGGCAGGGGCGTAGCTAAAGGCTCATGGGACCTGGTGCAAAAGTTCTTCTTGGGCCCCCCCCCCCAAATTTCTTCTCATGGTCGACGCTCCGCAGCTTTCAGCTGCATCAGTGGGTCTCCTAAGTGACTCAATGATGCAACACTAGCAGCCAGGGGCGTCACTAAGGTCTTAAAATATCAGGGGCAATATACATATATATATATATATATATATATATATATATATATATATATATGTATATATATGAGACAGCATATCTATAGCACTACGACCCTATAGATATTGATAGGATTAGCTACATTGGCTCAGCAGACAGTATCACACATGGGCCATGTATCTAAGCCTACCATGTGGTTGGCTTAGATACAGTGCCTAGCAGACACCCGCCGGGACCCCGGCTAATCAGCTATTTTGAAGGGGGAGCAGTGCTCGTACGAGCATTGCTTCCCCTTCATTCCGGTCACTTGTTCACTCTGTGAAACGCCGACACACCGCGATTGGATGATAGATAGATAGATAGATAGATAGATAGATAGATATACCCTGTCTGTTATGCTAAACAGTCAGCCCTGAAGTGTGACTGCTCAGCATGACAGACATACACAGTGACGGGGTTAATAGCTGCATTACTAGCAGCTACTTACATACATCTGGTGTGGGGTCAGAGAGCAGCAGGAGTCAGGATTCCTGGGAGGAGACAGCACACACACGATCTTCCTGCTGTAGCCATTCCTTTCCCTCTGCACAGGCCACGAGGAAGAGGGAAACAGCTAGAAGCTAGCTGATTGGCTGGACAGCACAGTGGGCGGGCAAGAGTCTTCCCCCTCCGTGCAATTACTATTTCACCGCTGAGCTGCCACCAATGCTTCAAAATACATTGCTGGGTCTCTTTTGTACCCCAGCAGGGACCCAGCAAGGCAGAGGAATCTTTGTAGCACTACTGTGCTACTGTGAGCACTACTGTGCTACTGTGGTGAAGGGGGCCTGCGGGCCCCCCCTAGCTGGGGGCCCGGTCGCAGTTGCGACCGCTGCGACCCCTATAGCTACGCCACTGCTTAAAGGGTAACTAAACTTTTAGAAAACTTCTGACATGTCATAGTGATACGTCAAAACTTTTGATCGGTGGGTGTCTGGGCACTGAGATCCCCACCGACCACTTAAACGAAGGGGCAGAAGCGCTCGTGTGAGTGCTGAGCCGCTTAGTTTCTGATCGGCTTTTCTCGGAAAGCCGAGTAATTGGTGTAAGAGCTCATAGACTTTCTATTGAGCCCATACACCAATTTCTCGGCTTTCTGAGAAAAGCCGATCAGAAACCAACCGGAACAGCGCTCACCTGAGCTCTTCTGCCGCTTCGTTTTAGCGATCGGTGTGGGTCTTAGTGCTCAGACCTTCTCAAAACTTCTGACATGTCACTATGAAATGTCAGAAGTATACTGAAAGTTTAGTTACCCTTTAATATGCTACATTTATAAAGTGAATAATTTAGGGCTTGTTTACCCCGTCATATTTTAAAAAAATGTTTTCGTGATTAATCAAACTATTCACAGAAAAAAACATTCTTGTTTTCAGGCTGTGTACCTGTCTATACTGTGCTACAACTTTGGAGTAGACACTTATGAAAAGAAGTTTTATGATCAGAGTTCCCTTTGGTTAAGGTACTGTTGCAACAATTTTCCTTTTGTAATCTTGCAGTAATTTCTAGTGTCATTTATAACTTTCTAAGGCCCTGTTCACACTGAGTTTTTTGTCAGGAAGAAAAAATCTGACTCAGAATTCCCTTAGGAACTATGAGGGTATGTGCACACGAGGGCATTACGTCCGTAATTAACGGACGTATTTCGGCCGCAAGTACCGGACCGAACACAGTGCAGGGAGCCGGGCTCCTAGCATCATATTTATGTACGATGCTAGGAGTCCCTGCCTCGCTGCCGGACAGCTGTCCCGTACTGAAAACATGTTTACAGTACGGGACACTTGTCCCGCAGCGAGGCAGGGACTCCTAGCATCGTACATAAATATGTTGCTAGGAGCCCGGCTCCCTGCACTGTGTTCGGTCCGGTACTTGTGGCCGAAATACGTCCGTCAATTATGGACGTAATGCCCTCGTGTGCACATACCCTAATGCAGATTTTGAACTGCCTGCACGTATTTTTGTTTCACTGCAATTTTTGCCCACGGTCATTGAAGTTAATGCAGGGACCGCAGGCACAAAATGCAGTGAAAAACCCTCAAACGAGTGTCGCGGGTTTTTTCTGCCTGCCATTCATTTCAATGGGAGGTCAAAGGTGAAAACCACAACAAGAAAGGACATGCCGCTTTCTTTGTCCGCGTTTGGCCAAAAGCCATCCGAAGAAAGAAAAAATACATCCTCCTCCCGCTGAAATAAATGGGGGGGAGGCGATTCCAGTCATTATTTGGCGGTGGTTACGACGCGGCTTCCGCGTCAAGATCAGTGCCACAAACACCCGGTGAACAGGGCCTTTAAGGTAAAGTCACACGTGGCAGATTTGTTGCAGAAATTTCTGCCACTGAAAAACATTTTAGTTGAAAGGGTTTGTTTCTGCAGCATGTGCATGAATTTCTGCAACCCCCATTTACATGAATGAGAGCGTTGCAGAATTTTCTGCAAAAAATCTGCCATGTGTGAATATACTCTAATGGTATGTTCACACTTCGCACATACGCTACAGATTTTCCGCTCAGATTTGTGGGTATTACAGTAGAAGCAAAGTCGATAAATTTTTAACAAATTTCAGCCACAAGCTACAGAAAAATTGCGCACAGAAAACGTACATAAATTGACCTGTGGTGCGGATTAAAAATCTGCAGCATGTCAGTTTTTGCTGCGATTTCACTATGCATTTGTTGCAAAATTTCCTCATTCAAAGTCAAATTCCACAAATGCAATTGTTTGTGAAATTTGCTGCAAATTCTGCAGGTTAAAAAAAAAGCCTATACTTTGCTCTCTTTTAGATGCTCTGTCCAGACGGCCTCCTGTGATGAGGTTTTATCACATGTAACCCCTGCGGCTCATCAAAGGCTCCAGTGGTCACATGTGATGAAACAACATCACAGACGGGCGCCTGTTAAGGGTATGTGCACACACACTAATTACGTCCGTAATTGACGGACGTATTTCGGCCGCAAGTCCCGGACCGAACACAGTGCAGGGAGCCGGGCTCCTAGCATCATACTTATGTACGATGCTAGGAGTCCCTGCCTCTCCGTGGAACTACTGTCCCGTACTGAAAACATGATTACAGTACGGGACAGTTGTCCTGCAGCGAGGCAGGGACTCCTAGCATCGTACATAAGTATGATGCTAGGAGCCCGGCTCCCTGCACTGTGTTCGGTCCGGGACTTGCGGCCGAAATACGTCCGTCAATTACGGACGTAATTAGTGTGTGTGCACATACCCTTACAGAGCAGCCAGAAGAACACGGATGCATTGCTATTGCAGCGGCCGGAAAGGTAAGTATAGGCCTTTTTTTAATTTTTGTAGCAGCCATTTGGTGCGAATATTCAGTTGGATATCCCTGCATATTCTGGGTCGTATATGCTGTGGACTTTTCCACAGCGCAATGCCCTGTGTGAACATACTCTAAAGCTTCTCTGTATGAATATATTTAATATAAGACTGACTCAAATTCTTTGTGATAAAAATTCTCATGTTAATATTATCTATAAAATATAGCCTAAACTTTTAAATTATGCTTAATCAAATGTCTACAGGCAGTGATTGTAAAACTAGTCAGAGCATTTCTCTTATCTTTAGAGAAAGATATAGTTTAATTTCTTGAATAACTACAATGCATTCAAAGATTACATATTGCTTAAAGAGGATCTGTCACTAGTTTAGTAATGCCCTATGTCGTAGCTAATGTAATATGCGCTGTCACACTGATCATTCTAGTGAAAATTGTGTCCAAAAATATTTATTATTTTAAGTTATGAGCTTTTTTCTAAATATGCAAATGGGACAAATGGGCGTCAACACTAGCGCTTCTCCTGAGGTGGGGCTACCACACAGCCTCTGACCCTGTCCTATCAGCATGAAGCTGTTTCACAATGTGAGACTAAAGCTGGAGGGAAGGGGGATCATTTAAAACAGCCATATCTCTGGCTTTGGACCACCTAGAACAGCGGTTGCGGTGTCATATGAAAGATGAGATTCTAATCTATCATATGCCACTCAGTTCTAGCTGTGAAACAAGCAGAGATTTCACCAGTTGAAAACACAATCGGGAATGGAAAGGGGACAGCATTATACAGAAAACATTACACTGCCCAGAGTGAAAATAAAGAGTAATTTCCTATTTGGCTATTATAGCCAAATTCGCATATTTAGAAAAATGCTCATTAGGCTTTATTCAGACGAACGTAAAATACGCGCGTGCAACGTGCGTGATTTTCACGTGCGTTGCCCGTAGCTATATTTGTCAATGGGGCCGTGCAGACATGGCAGCGTTTTTTGCACAGCGTTGCTCCGTTGCCAAAAACTCACGACATGTCCGTTGATTCAGCGTTTTCAACGCATCACGCACCCATTGAAGTCAATGGGTGCGTGAAAACCACGCATGTCGCACGGAAGCACTTCCGTGCGAACTGCGTGTTTGCGCAACAGCTGTCAAAAGGATGAATGTAAACAGAAAAGCACCACGTGCTTTTCTGTTTCCGAACATCCAAACGGAGTGTCTTTGCGATTAGCGAACCCCGACAACCGAACCTAACTTCACCGGGTTCGGCCAAACTCGTTTTGGCCGAACCCGGCAAAAAAATTTCCGGTCCGCGACGTCGGGAGACATTCACTGTGCATGGTGCTGAAAGAGTTAAACTGTTTCAGCACCATGGACAGTGACTTGCGATCCCAAAATACATGAACCTGTAAAAAAAAACTAAGTTCTAACTTACCGATTACTCCTGTCTCCTTCCTGCAGTCCGACCTCCCGGGGTGACACTTCAGTTCAAGTGACAGCTCCAGCCAATCACAGGCCAAGCACAGGCTGCAGCCAATCACAGGCTGCAGCGGTCACTTGGACTGCCGCGTCATCCAGGGAGGTGGGGCCCGATGTCAAGAGAGGCGCGTCACCAAGGCAACGGCCGGGAAGTTCTCGGTAAGTAGGAACTTTTTTTTTTTTTTTACAGGTTTTTCGCTGTTGTGTTCGGCATTCACTGTCGAGGGTGCTGAAAGATTTAGCTCTTTCAGCACCTTGGACAGTGACGGACGTCGACAAGCCTCATCTCTATGATGCCGGCTGCGCGAAAATCACGCAGCCGCGCATCAGACACGGATGACGCACGCAGCTGTCAAATGGTTTTTGCGCGCGCAAAACGCTGCGTTGTTTGCGCGCGCAAAAACGCAACGCTCGTGTGAATCCAGCCTAACTTTGCAAATAATAATGTTTTTTTGAAAAAAAATCGCACTGTAGTTATCAGCATCATAGCGCCTATTAGATTAGTTAGGAGAAAGGGAATTAATGAACTAGTGACAGATCTTCTTTAAATCAGGTTTTTATTATAAACATATATCCTTTTTTTAGTTTTGGTTAATTTTTTCTTTTCAATTTTTCATGTGACTGAGGCCGGATTCACACGAGCATGTGCGTTTGCGCGCGGAAAAAACGTGGCGTTTTGCGCGCGCAAAAGGCACTTGACAGCTGTGTGTGTCATGCCCGTATGATGCGCGGCTGCATGCTTTTCGCACAGCCGCCATCATTATGACACTCCGTTTGGATGTTTGTAAACAGAAAAGCACGTGGTGCTTTTCTGTTTCCATTCCTCCTTTTCACAGCTGTTGCGCGAATCACGCTTGTCCCACGGAAGTGCTTCCATGTGGCATGCGTGATTTTCACGCACCCATTGACTTATCATCCTTTTCCAACCATTAACCCCTTAATGACCAGCCTATTTTAGACGTTAATGACCAAGCCATTTTTTACGTTTTCCCATCGTCTCATTTAAAGAGCTATACACTTTTTATTTTTGCATCTACATAGCTGTATAAGGTCTTGTTTTTTGCGGGACAGGTTGTCATTTTTAATAGCAACATTTTGGGGAACATAGAATTTATTTTTTTACTTTTATTAACTTTTTTTGGGGGGGGGGGATAGAAAAAAACCAGCAATTTCGCCACACTTTTGCGTCCTAAATTTGCGCCGTTTACCGTGTGGTATAAATAACACAATAACTTTATTCAATGGTTTGTTGCGATTGCAACAATACCAAATTTGTATAGTTTTTGTATGTTTTACTACTTTTACACAGCGAATACACTTTTTTTTCAAAATTATTTGTTTGTGTGTCTCCATATTTGAAGAGCCATAACGTTTTTATTTTTTCGCCGATGCAATTTTAGGAGGGCTTTTTTTTTTGCGGGACGACTTGTAGTTTTTATCGGTACCATTTTGGAGTAGATGCGATTTTTTGATCACTTTTTATCAAAAATTTTTTAAGGCTGGATTCAAAGAAAACAGCAATTTTTGCATTTTTTTTATTTTATTTTTTACGGCGTTCACCGTGCGGGTTAAATGATGGAATAAGTTTATAGTCGGGGTCGTTACAGACGCGGCGATACCAAATATGTGTAACTTTTTTACTTTATTTTGTTTGTTAATAGTAAAGCAGTTTGTAAGGGGGAAAAAGTGGGTTTTTCATTTTTTTTTCACTTTTTTTTTTTCACTTTTTATTAAACGTTTCTTTTAACTTTTTTACTAGTCCCACTAGGGGACTTTAATATACGATCATCCGATCGCTATTATAATACAGTGCAATAATTTTGTATTGCAGTATATTACTGCCTGTCCGTTTAAAACGGACAGGCATCTGCTAGGTCATGCCTCCGGCATGATCTAGCAGGCATTCATTATAGGCTTTATTAGGCCCCCGGCTGCCATCGGAGACACAGACACTCGGCGATCTTATTGCTGGGTGTCAGTGGGATGAGAGGAAGCTCCCTCCTCTCCAAAACCACTTAAATGCGGTGCACGCTATTCAGCACCGTATCTGAGGGATTAAACGGATGAGATCGATACTAATATCGATCTCACCCGGTCGAGCAGGGACGCCAACAGCCCTCAGCTGCCTCTGGCAGCTGAGAGCAGGGACATTTGACAGTTCCCTGATCTATTTACTTATTCCGATGTAAAAAGTCTATTGCATCGGAATAAGGGCCGTTAGTGACTGACGAAAAAACTCTATGGGCCGGTCACTAACGGGTTAAACCCAAAAATTATTTTAGTGCCATCGTATAAACGTTTTACCCTTAGCCTACACCTAAACCAACGGCACCCAATTTAAAAGCATGGCACTGCTTTACCTCCTGAGGCCCTGAACCACCACCAGGAGTCCCAACTTGTAGCTGTACCATAAACAGCTGTTAAACCTCTATCCTTCAAATGATTCTGTCTATTTCCTCCAAATATTTTTCCGCCAAAGACCCTTTACATGCAACCCGAAACACCAGTTGCTTTAATCTCCAATCATCATATTACCTGGGAGAAAAAGCGCACACAGCAGGAAATATCCGAAATAAAACAAGGAAGGGTGGGTGGGACTCACTATTCTGGCGCCTAACAGAGGGTGATTACACCCCCCTTAAACCCCTTATAAGCTCTTGTAGTGACCTGCCTTTCATCCCCCTTTCCCACCCACTCACTATGTGACATATACCTACTCCCTGGCTTTACTTGACCTCCTCACAGTACCATTTCCAAAACATATAACTTTTTAACTGTTAATGTCCCCCCCCTTCTCACTCAAACTATACCTCTCCCAATTCCCTTAGCTTAAACCCCCATCTAGCCACCTTATTCCGCTGCACCTGCGGCCCGCTATGTGGCTCTGATGACTGGCGGGATTGAATACTTTGCCCCTTTTATTAATCGCCCCTCGTAGCGAACCTCTACCCTAACCTACCCAAAAGACAAAATTGTGGTTGAATAGCCCATGACGACCAACTTTATTCTCCATATCACGTATCGTACCAAAAATGTTAAATAACATTATAAATAACATTTATAAATACAAAATTATAAAAAATTGCACATATCCGTCACAGTGCATAAAACATTACAATAAAGAATTTTACAGGAAGAGTCTTGGAGGCATTCTCATCCTTTTCCAACCATCAATCACAAAAATTCTCGCTATGTTTAAAGCAACAATCGACCTCGCCCCCCCTCCATACCTTGCATGCCAATATGTCAGACCAAACAATCAGCAAGCCCAGAAAAGTAGACCACATACGATGCATATCCAGTTTCACATCCCGAGACGGACGCACACCCATATCATTGCCACCTGCATGTATGACCAACACATCAAGAGGCCTATATAACGCGGAATGAAACTGAACTTCCTGCAGCAAACGACTCCATAACATTACCCCTATCCACCGCACCAAAGCCTCATCCTTACTAAGATCCAACTGATGGCCAACCCTGCGCACATCAGCACGCAAAGCACCCCAGAATACGTACGAATGGCCAACGATCCAAATCAGGCATGGCCAGGCACCTGTAAGGCAAAAAAATCAAAACACATGCTAACATATGCAAACATAATGCCACAAACACACCTTCATGGCAACCAAACTACCCCACAGCAAATTTTCAACAGAACGGGACAAATGCACAATCGAATATGTTGAGACTCCCATCGCCCAATACTCACAATCCTATCAGCACCCACTCCCTAACGCGCAGCTTCGGTCGCTCTGATTCTGAAGGAATGATAACTGAACTCCGAACTTGATAAACCTTGTAACCTGTGCAGACATTTGCGAAAAATAGCCACAAACTTATACTAGGACAAAAATGAACTGTCCTCATGAACAAGCAAAGGCCTATGGCCCTAGCCTCAAAAATGTCCTAACACACCGCACCGGGCAAACAAAAGTCCTAGGCAACTCGCCTAGTTCAATCCATACCCCCCGACCAGCCTGGTCTGTTTTAGAACCGCGGAGACAATGAACCAAGGCAGGCAGCAGACAAACATCATCCCACAACAAACCCCCACCCTGTGATTCGATTTGGCCACCAATTCCAAAATCCTAAAAGCACCAAAAAATTCCAACAAAAATGCCACCTGAAACAACTAGCACTCATACCCAGACACACGCTCGCCACACAATGCCCCAAATATTCCAAGAGTTCAAAAGATACCGGCCTTCATTAATCCACCCACAAACGACCCTTCCTATATCCTTTCAAAGCCTGCCGCACCAAGAAATTATTTTTTATATCTTCAAGACCCCGCAATTTCAACCAAAAAGCAACTGCCACCATGCGACTGTTCACACCTGACATCGATACTCCATTCTCATGCAACAAACCAACGAAATACAAAACCACCACAAGCCAATCATCAATCCCCTCATCTGAAGTAACGTGTTCCAATTAGAATACCCACACTCGCTATAACTTCTCATATGCTCTCTAAGTACCATCACTCCATGAACACCTGATCAATCCAGATGCTGTCCCAAGACCACTGTCCAAAGCTGTTCCGGACAAGGAGTACCGCAGTGTTCCGCCTCTGGTGCCTACAACCGAAACCTTTCCCACTATAGGCGAGAAAGAAAGTCAGCCACATTATTGTGAACGCCTGGGACATATACTGCAAAAAACAAGGAATTGAGCGACAAACCTTGCAAAACCAGGTATCGCAATAACCACAAAACCGTAGGGGGAATTGACCGATTGATTATTAATCGCTTGGACCACACCCATATTTATGGAAAAGGAAGGGAACCCTGCGGGTCCTAAGTCGCTCTCCCGAGATTACTGTAGGCACCACTATGGGAAAAAATTCAAAGAGGTTCGATACCAGCCCTTCCAACCTTCAAGATTCCAGACACGAGCACGCGCACCACTGATCCCATCTAAGGGAGGGGCGCACCGACTTTCTCTGCTGAAATTGCTCGTCATAACGTAACCAAGCTATACCCCTGTATATCCGATATGCCCCCCCACCGAATCCAGATAACAATACAAAGGATAACAATACTCCGGTGCTTTTTCCCCTATGACGTTTGCCAATATGGAAAAGGTTTGCGACCAGTTAGCAAAAGTGCGAGGTATCAACTGATACCGGCACTTTTTCTCCTCCTCTTTCTTACTCTCGTCTGGTTTAATCCTATCCAAATAAAATTTGTCTAGGGCGAGTAAGGAAAATATTTCCACATTCATCCTTCCAAATTTTTTCCTGTACTTCCTGCTTAACATGGGCACCTAACAACAGACCCTCAAAGCACACATACACCTCCCCCTTTGCCACATCCACCATGCGCACGGTGTCCACTGGTTACTTTTGTCCCCTTCAACATCCTTCCCCGTATCAGTAGCCTCAACCGCAACCTCCTGCCACGATACTGCCAGAACCTCACCTCCAGTACCAGCCATAACCGCCCCCATAGGACGATGCTCTCTCAGCACCCCACACCAGTGCCAATAACTCTACTATTTTTATTTAAAAATCCCTGGTCTGTACCTCACTAGAACCCATTATGGAAGGACTCCCTCCCTCCCATATAAAGAAGACCCCTGCGCCAAAGCGCATTCACCAGGCCATCCCTGAGTTACAGTCCCAGTCGATGTCCGTTCAGATGTCCGCATCCGGATTCCATCTGCTGCCGTTGACCGCAACGCCTTAAGAGCCACCTTGTAATGGTCAGCGATGTAGGCCACGTTGCGAATGTGTCAATGAACTCCAGGTGCACCATCCTCCATGGGTTCCTGTATCTCCCCCACTTTTTCTAAACTGACGTCATCAGGAGTGGAAGGGGCGGGGCTAAGCCCTCCGCTGCACACATCTGGCATCGCTGAAGACCTGCTCTGGCTAGCAGGCGGATTCTCTGGCCCCACCACCATCCTGGATCGGCTCCCAGCTGGGGCGACAGCAGAAATAAGATGGGAGTAAGCAGCCCTCCGCTGGGAACAGGCACCTCTCGCCGACATGCCGCTCCCACGCCGGGCTGCTCCCCTGACAGCCTATTGAGCGAACCCTCCATGCCCAGGACGCAGATAAGAAGCTCCTCAATATTCTGGCGCCTAACAGAGGGTGATTACACCCCCCTTAAACCCCTTCTTATAAGCCCTTGTAGTGACCTCCCTTTTACTCCCCCCTTACTATGTGACATATACCTCCTCCATGGCCTTTACTTGACCTCCTCACAGTACCAATTCCAAAACATATAGCTTTTTAACTGTTAATGTTCCCCCCCTTCTCACTCAAACCATACACCTCCCAATTCCCTTAGCTTAAATCCACATCAAGCCGCCTTACTTCGCTACACCCTCAGCCCGCTACGTGGCTCTCATTAGAGCAGATACAGTAAGCGTTCACTTCCTGATTTCTGGTGTTCACTTGCCAGCTTTGCTGTATAGATAGGGAAAGGATCATCCAATTATTATTAAAAGGTGGGCAAGTTAATGACGAATTTATTGTACTGCTGAAGGCAGATAAGACATTTTAAATACATTTCTTCAACATTTAAAAAATAAGAACAAACATGATTTTTCTTCTACATACTTAAATCTAATAATGTAACTAAAATTAAAAACATGAGGTATTCCCTTTCAATTTTATGGCCACTTTTGATAAGGAAAAAATATTTTTACGTGCAGTATGTCAATTGTACCTTAACCCCTTCCCGCTCCTGGACGTACTATTAGGTCATGGTAGCTGTATCGTTCGCGCTCCATGACCTAATAGTACGTCTCGGGAGTAACGGCCGTTACGGCCGTCCTCCCGACACGTACAGCAGCTGTCACAGCTCCTACAGCGGGGACCGATCGCTGTGTCCCCGCTGATTAACCCCTTAAAAGCCGCGTTCAATAGAGATCGCGGCTTTTTAGGGGGTTAAGCTGCCATCGCCGGCCTGCTACACGATAGTGGCCGGCGATGGTGACTATGCAAACCGGACACCAAACAATGGCGTCCGGCTATGCTATAGACGGAAGCCTAGTGGGTCCTGACTTTGTCAGGACCCACTATGCTTGCTGTCAGTGAGTAGCTGACAGTTCTAATACACTGCACTACGCATGTAGTGCAGTGTATTAGAATTGCGATCAGGGCCTCCTGCCTCAAGTTACCTAGTGGGAAAAAGTAATAAAGTAAAAAAAAAGTAAAAAAAAGATTTGTAAAAATAAGAAAATAATAGTTTTAAAAGTATTAAAAGTAAAAATCCCCCTTTTTACCTTATCAGTCCTTTATTATTAATAAAAATATATAAACAAACAAATAAACTATACATAATTGGTATTGCCGTGTCCGTAACGGCCTGAACTACAAAATTATTTCGTTATTTATCCCGCACGGTGAACGCCGTAAAAGAAAATAATAATAAACCGTACCACAATCACAATTGTTTGGTCACTTCACCTCCCAAAAAATTGAATAAAATAAGATCAAAAAGTCGCATGTACCTAAAAATGGTACTGATCGAAACTACAGTTCGTTACGCAAAAAATAAGTCCTCGCGCTGCTTTTTTGATGGAAAAATAAAAAAGTTCTGGCTCTTGGAATATGGTAACACAAAAAGTGAATGATTTTTTACAAAATTTATTTTATTGTGCAAACGCCATAAGACATAAAAAAAACTATAAACATATGGTATCGCCATAATCGTATCGCCCCGCAGAATAAAGTGAATATGTCATTTATAGCGCACGGTGAACGCTGTAAAAAAAATAGAATTAAAAAACAATAATAGAATTGCTGTTTTTTAGTCACCACGCCACCTAAAAATAGAATACAAACTGATCAAAAAGCCGCATGCACCCCAAGAAAACTACAATGGATTCCTCAAGGGGTCTAGTTTCCAAATTGGGGTCACTTTTGGGGGGTTTCCAATGTTTTGGCACCACAAGACCTCTTCAAACCGGACATGGTGCCTAATAAAAAAGAGGCTGCAAAGTCCACTAGGTGCTACTTTGCTTCGGAGGCCGGTGCTTCAGTCCATTACCGCACTAGCGCCACATGTGGAATATTTCTCAAAACTGCAGAATCTGGGTAATAAGTATTAAGTTGCGTTTCTCTGATAAAACCTTTTGTGTTATAAAAAAAATGGTATAAAGAGGATTTTCTGACAAAAAAAATAAATGTAAAATTCACCTCTATTTTGCTCTAAATTTCTGTGAAACACCTAAAGGGTTCATAAACTTTCTAAATGCTGTTGTGAATACTTTGAAGGGTCTAGTTTCTAAAATGGGGTGTTTGATAGGGGTTTCTAATATATGGGCCCCTCAAAGCAACTTCAGAACTGAACTGTAACCTAAAAAAAAAAAAAAATTAGGCAATACTTCGCTTCTTACATTAGACTGATAATGAGCAGTGCCCACCCCGAGATTACCCCAGTTTTGACCGTTTGTATAAACGGAGACCCCTATTAGACCGTTTCAGTGCCCGGTTTTCCCAAGCATACACCCCCGAGAATTGTATTTCTATTAATGTGTCCTTGGTACATTTTAAAGGGACGCTTCAATTCCGCCACTACCTGCCGGGTAAGAGGGCAAGGTATGGCGTGAAGATGTATAAGCTATGTGAGAGTGCATCAGGGTATACCTACAGATTTAGCATATATGAAGGGAAGGACACCAGTATTCAGCCCCCAGAATGCCCACCCTTACTGGGAATTAATGCAAAAATTGTGTGGGATTTGGTGCACCCACTGCTGGACCAGGGTCACCACCTCTACCTGGATAATTTTTATACCAGCGTCCCACTCTTCAAGTGCCTCGCTTCCAGAAGTATTGTGGAATGCGGCACTGCTAGAAGAAATCTGAGAGGTCTCCCTAAGACTCTGCTTGGGCAAACACTCAGAAGGGGTGAGAGCAGGACACAATCTAGCAGCAACAGATGGCAAGAAGGGAAAAATTCAAAAGAGGTGCATAGTCTGCTATAAGAGGGGGATAAGGGAAGACACAATATATCAATGTGACACGTTTCCCGAAAAACCAGAGCTCTGTATGAAAGAGTGTTTTCAAATTTATCATACAACCCTTGGTTTATAATTTACCCCAATTTTACTTACCCTGATGTACTCCGCACAGCTAATCCCCCCTCGTCTTTCCCCTCTGGGCCCTGGTGTGCGCCCAGGCAGCTGATAACAGCCACATGTAGGGTATTGCCGTACCCAGGAGAACCCACATTACAGTTTATGGGGTGTATGTCTCCGGTCAAAATGGTCACTACACCTCTAGATGAATGCCTTAAGGGTGTAGTTTTTAAAACGGGGTCACTTCTTGTGGGTTTCAACTGTACTGGTACCTCAGGGGCTTCTGCATACATGACTTCGCACCAGAAAATCCCCAGTAGGCCAAATGGTGGTCCTTTCCTTTTGAGCCCTCCCATGGGCCCAAACGGCAGTTTATCCCCACAAATGGGATATTGCGGCACTCAGAACAAATTGCGCAACAGAATGGGGTATTTTATTTCTTGTGAAAATAAGAAATTTTCAGCCAAACCTACATATTATTGGAAAAAATTAATTTTGTTTTAATTCCCAGCCCAATTCAAATAAGTTCTGTGAAAAAACTATGGGGTCAAAATGGTAACACCAACCATAAATGAATTCCTTGAGGGGTGTAGTTTCCAAAATGGGGTCATTTCTGGTTGGTTTCCATTGCTTTAATACCTCTGGGGCTCTGCAAATGCGACATGGCACCCGAAAACCAATCCAGCAAAATCTGGACTCCAAAGAACACACAGCGCTCCTTCCCTTCTGAGGCCTCCCATGGGCCCAAACGGCAGTTTAGCGCCACAGATGGGGTATTGCTGCACTCAGGAGAAATTGGGCAACAAAATGGGGTATTTTGTTCCCTGTAAAAATAAGAAATTTTGATCACAAATTACATTTTATTGGAAAAAATGAAATTTTTTTAATTTCACAGCCCAATTCAAATAGGTGCTGTGAAAAAACTGTCCGGTCAAAATGGTAACAACAACCATAAATGAATTCCTTGAGGGGTGTAGTTTCCAAAATGGGGTCACTATTGGGGGATTCCTACTGTTTTGGCACCTCAACACCTTTTCAAACCTGGCATGCTGCCTAAAATATATTCTAATAAAAAAGAGGCCTCAAAATGCACTAGGTGCTTCTTTGCTTCTAGGGCTTGTGTTTTAATCCACGAGCGCAGTAGAGCCACAAGTGGGACATTTCTAAAAACTGCAGAATCTGGACAATACATATTTAGTAGTGTTTCTCTGGTAAAAACTTCTGTGTTCCAGAATTTTTTTTTAAGAAAATTGAAATTCAGCAAGAAAAATGAAATTTGCAAATTTCACCTCCACTTTGCTTTAATTCCTGTGAAATGCCTGAAGGGTTCAAAAAACTTTCTAAATGCTGTTTTGAATACTTTGAGGGGTCTAGTTTTAAAAATGGGGTGTTTTATTGGGGTTTCTAATACATAGGCCCCTCAAAGCCACTTCAGAACTGAAGAGGTACATTAAAAAAAAGGCTTTTGAAATTTTCTTAAAAATATGAGAAATTGCTGTTTATGTTCTAAACCTTGTAACGTCCTAGAAAAATAAAAGATTGTTCAAAAAACGATGCCAATCTAAAGTAGACATATGGGAAATGTGAACTAGTAACTATTTTGGGTGGTATAACCGTCTGTTTTACAAGCAGATGCATTTAAATTCTGAAAAATGCTATTTTTTCAACATTTTCTCTCAATTTTGATATTTTTCACCAATAAACACTGAATATATCGACCAAATTTTATCACGATCATGAAGCCCAATGTGTCACGAGAAAACCATCTCAGAATCGCTTGGATAAGTTTAAGCATTCCAACGTTATTACCACATAAATTGAAATATATCAGATTTGAAAACTGGGCTCTGAGCCTTAAGGCCAAAACTAGGCTGCTTCCTTAAAGAGGCTCTGTCACCAGATTTTGCAACCCCTATCTGCTATTGCAGCAGATAGGCGCTGCAATGTAGATTACAGTTACGTTTTTATTTTTAAAAAACGAGCATTTTTGGCCAAGTTATGACCATTTTCGTATTTATGCAAATGAGGCTTGCAAAAGTACAAGTGGGCGTGTTGAAAAGTAAAAGTACAACTGGGCGTGTATTATGTGCGTACATCGGGGTGTGTTTACTACTTTTACTAGCTGGGCATTCTGATGAGAAGTATCATCCACTTCTCTTCAGAACGCCCAGCTTCTGGCAGTGCAGATCTGTGACGTCACTCACAGGTCCTGCATCGTGTCGGCACCAGAGGCTACAGTTGATTCTGCAGCAGCATCAGCATTTGCAGGTAAGTAGCTACATCGACTTACCTGCAAACGCCGATGCTGCTGCAGAATCATCTGTAGCCTCTGGTGCCGATGTGTCCTCGCTCGTCTGACACGATGCAGGACCTGTGAGTGACGACACAGCGTGATCTCTGGAGAACACGGCTGTGTCTGCACTGCCAGAAGCTGGGCGTTGTGAAGAGAAGTAGATGACACTTCTATACACAACGCCCAGCTAGTAAAAGTAGTAAACACGCCCCGATGTACGCACATAATACACGCCTAGTTGTACTTTTACTTTTCAACACGCCCAGTTGTACTTTTGCAAGCCTCATTTGCATAAATACGGAAATGGTCATAACTTGGCCAAAAATGCTCGTTTTTCAAAAATAAAAACGTTACTGTAATCTACATTGCAGCGCCTATCTGCTGCAATAGCAGATAGGGGTTGCAAAATCTGGTGACAGAGCCTCTTTAAGGGGTTAAGGCTACATTCACACCTGGCAGAAATGCTGCGTAAAGGTACACAGCGTATCCGCCCTGGCGGCCACAGGAAATTCTGGCCGAAAAACCGTGGTGCAGTTTTTTTGCCTGGAATGTCTGCTGCAGAAAACTGCACGTTTAAAAAAACAAAAAACACATACTTACCCTCTGACGTCCTGCAGACCAGCCTCCTGGGATGATGTTTTATCCCATGTGACCGTTGCAGCCTGCGATTGACTGCAGCGGTCACATGGGATGAAACGTCATACCCCTGGAGTTGCTACATAGGTAGCGAAACATGTCGGGGGAGGAGGGGGGGCTAACCATGTTTTAATACAATATAATTCTCTGGCAGTCATATAGAATTTATTATTAGTTTAAGCTGACTGCAGCCGCTGATTTAGACAGCAAAGAAATCGCTATGAACTATGATAGCGTAGTATTAACCCCTTCGCGCCCAGTGACGTACTATTCAGTCATGGTAACCATAGCGTTCGCGCTCCATGACGGAATAGTACGTCATGGGAGGAACGGCCATTTCGGCCATCTTCCCGACACATACAGGAGCTGTGACAGCTGCTGTCTCGTACAGCAGTTGCTGCAGCTCCTATAGCGGGGACCGATCGCTGTGTCCCCGCTGATTAACCCCTTAAAACGCGTGTTCAATAGCGATCGCGGCTTCTTAGGGGTTAAACCACCATCGATAGCCCGCTACATGATAGCGGGCAGCGATGGTTGGTATGGCAACCGGACGCCTAACAATGGCGTCCGGTTATGCCATCTACGGAAACCTAGTGGGTCCTGACAAAGTCAGGACCCACTATGCTTGCTGTCAGCAAGTAGCTGACAGCTCTAATACATTGCAGTACGCATGTAGTGCAGTGTATTAGAATTGCGATCAGGGCCGCCTGTCCTCAAGTCCCCTAATGGGACAAAGTAATAAAGTTAAAAAAAGTTGTGTAAAAATAAGAAAATAAAAGTTTTAAAAGTAAAAATCCCCCTTTTTCCCTTATCAGTCCTTTATTATTAATAAAAATAAACAAATAAACTATACATAATTGGTATCGCCGCGTCCGTAACGGCCTGAACTACAAAATTATTATGTTATTTATCTCACGCGGTGAACGTCATAAAAGAAAATAATAATAAACCATACCAGAATCACAATTGTTTGGTCACTTCACCTCCCAAAAAATGGAATAAAAAGAGATCAAAAAGTCGTATGTACCCAAAAATCTTAATGATCGCAACTAAAGTTCGTTACGCAAAATACAAGTACTCACATGGCTTTCTTGATGGAAAAATAAAAAAGTTATGGCTCTTAGAATAAGGTAACACAAAAAGTAAATGATTTTTTACAAAAAGTATGTTATTGTGCAAATGCCATACGACATAAAAAAAAACCATAAACATATGGTATCGCCGTAATCGTATCGTCATGCAGAATAAAGTGAATATGTGATTTATAGCGCACGGTGAACGCTGTAAAAAAAATAAAAAATAGAATAAAGAACAATAGTAGAATTGCTATTTTTTTTAGTCACCAGGCCTCTTAAAATTAGAATAAAAACTGATCAAAAAGTCGGATTCACCCCATGAAGACTACAATGAATTCCTCAAGGGGTCTAGTTTCCAAAATAGGGTCACTTTTGGGGGGTTACCACTGTTTTGGCACCACAAGACCTCTTCAATCCAGACATGGTGCCTAATAAAAAGGAGGCCTCAAAATCCTCTAGGTGCTCCTTTGCTTTTGAGGCCGGTGCTTCAGTCCAATACCGCACTAGAGCCACATGTGGGATGTTTCTCAAAACTGCAGAATCTGGGCAATAAGTATTCAGTTGCGTTTCCCTGGTAAAACCGTCTGTTTTACAGAAAAAAATGGAATAAAAAGGATTTTACTCTACTTTGCTTTAAATTCCTGTGAAACACCTAAAGTGTTAATAAACTTTCTAAATGCTGTTGTGAATACTTTGAGAGGTCTAGTTTCTAAAATGGGGTGTTTCATAGGAGTTTCTAATATATAGGTTCCTCAAAGCAACTTCAGAACTGAACTGGAACCTAAAAAAAAAGAAAAAGAGACAATACTTTGCTTCTTACGTTATGCTGATAATGAGCAGTGCCCACCCAGAGATGACCCCAGTTTTGACCGTTTGTATAAACGGAGACCCCTATTGGACCATTTCAGTGCTCGGTTTGCCCCAGCAAACACCCCTGAGAAGTGTATTTCTGTTGATGAGTCCCTGGTACATTTTAAAGGGAGACTTCAATTCCACCAGTACCTGCCGAGTAAGAGGGCAAGTTATGGCGTAAAGATGTATAAGCTGTGCGAGAGTGCATCAGGGTATACTTACAAGTTTAGGATATATGAAGGGAAGGACACCAGTATTCAGCCCCCAGAATTTCCCCCCTTACTGGGAGTTAATGCAAACTCTTCAAGTGCCTCACTTCCAGAAGTACTGCGGCATTCGGCACTGCTAGAAGAAATCTGAGAGGCCTCCCTAAGACTCTACTTGGGCAAACACTCAGAAGGGTTGAGAGCAGGGCACATTCTAGCAGCAACATATTGTGTGTCAAGTACAAGGACAAGAGAGCTGTCCTTGTATTGACAATAATACATGGCCACACCAGTACCCATGTACCTGTACGAGGTACCAGTAAAGAGACCCCCTAAACCAGACTGCATCCTGGACCACAATAGGTACATGGGAGGGGTGGACTTGTCAGATCAAGTCCTGAAGCCCTACAGTGCTATGCTGTGTGGTATAAGAAGCTGGCCGTGCACATCATACAGATGTTATTGTACAATGCGTACGTGCTACATCGATGTACAGGCCAGAAGGGAACTTTCCTGGAATTTGAAGAAGTGGTTATCAAGAACCTAATCTTTAGGGACCAAGCAGGGGGGCACCCAGTACTTCTGGAAGCAAGGCCACACGCATCGTACCAGGGCAACACTTTCCAGAATTTCCCCAAACTGGCAAGAAGGGAAAAAGTCAAAAGAGGTGCAAAGTCTACTGTAAGAGGGGGATAAGGAAGGACACAATATATCAATGTGACACGTGTCCTGAAAAACCAGGGCTCTGTATGAGTGTTTTAAAATTTATCATACATCCCTTGATTTTTAATCTATCCCAGTTTTACTTACCCTGATGCACTCCACACAGCTTTGTCCCGTCATCTTTCCCTTCTGAGCCCTGCTGTGTGCCCAGGCAGCTGTTAACAGCCACATTGAGAGTATTGCCATACCCAGGAGAACACACATTACAGTTTATGGGGTGTATGTCTCTGGTCAAAATGTTCACTACACCTCTAGATGAATGCCTTAATCGGTGTAGTTTTTAAAACTGAGTCACTTCTCGGGGGCTTCAACTGTACTGGTACCTCAGGGGCTTCTGCATACATGACTATGCATCAGAAAATCCCCAGTAGGCCAAATGGTGGTCCTTTCCTTCTGAGCCCTCCCATGGACCCAAACGGCAGTATATCACCACAATTGGGGTATTGCCGCACCCAGGACAAATTGGGCAACAAAATGTGGTATTTCATTTCTTGTGAAAATAAGAAATTTTGAGCCAAAACTACATCTTATTGGAAATTTTTTTTAAAATTGTTTATTCACAGCCCAATTCAAATAAATTATGTGAAAAAACTGTGGGGTCTAAATGCTCACAACATCCATCAATTAATTCCTTGAGGGGTGTAGTTTTCAAAATGGGGTCACTTCTGGTGGGTTTTCATTGCTTTGATACCTCTGGGGCTCTGCAAATGCACATGGCACCCGAAAACCAATCCAGCAAAATCTGCACCCCAAAGAACACACAGCACTCCTTCCCTTCTGAGGCCTCCCATGGGCCCAAACGGCAGGTTATCGCCACAAATGGGGTATTGCTGCACCCAAGAGAAATTGGGCAACAAGATGGGCTATTTTGTTCCCTGTGAAAATAAGAAATTTTGCTGAAAAATTACATCTTATTGTAATAAATGTCATTTATTTAATTTCACGGCCCAATTCAAATACGTGCTGCGTAAAAACTGTGGGGTCAAAATGTTAACAACAATGATAAATTAATTCCTTGAGGGGTGTAGTTTCCAAAATGGGGTCACCTTTGGGGGATTCCTACTGTTTTGGCACCTCAATACCTCTTCAAACCTGGCATGCTGCCTAAAATATATTCTAATAAAAAAAGAGGTCCAAAATGCACTAGGTGCTTCTTTGATTCTGGGGCTTGTGTTTTAGTCCAACGAGCACACTAGAGCCACATGTGAGACATTTCTAAAAATCGGGACAATCTGCAGAATCTGAAAAATACATATTTAGTAGTGTTTCTCTGGTAAAACCTTCTGTGTTACAGAAAAAAGAATGGAATAAAATGGAAATTCAGCAAGAAAATGGAAATTTGCAAATTTTGCCTCCACTTTGCTTTAATTCCTGTGAAATGCCTAACGCCTCATTCACACGACAGGGTCCAAGTGTCGGCCGATAAAATCGTCCGTTTTGGGCCGTTTTTCCTGGCCGGTTTGCATCAGCTTTGCATTCGTTCCGTTCAGGGCCGTGTTGCCAGTTTTAACGGCCGATTTTGACCCGTTTTGCATCGTTTTTTTCCCTGTCCGTTTTAAAATCGGATGAATTTCATTTAAATTTGTTGCCACACACAGCCCTTTGGAGATAATCACACACAGCCCCCTGTAGGTAATGCCACCCAGCCCCCTGTTGGTAATGCCACCCAGCCCCTTGCAGGTAATGCCACCCAGCCCCCTGCAGGTAATGCCACCCAGCACCCTGCAGGTAATGCCACCCAGCCCCCTGCAGGTAATGCCACCCAGCTCCCTGTTGGTAATGCCACCCAGCTCCCTGTTGGTAATGTCACCCAGCTCCCTGTTGGTGATGCCACCCAGCTCCCTGTAGGTGATGCCACCCGCCCCCTGTTAGGTGATGCCACCCAGCCCCCTGTAGGTGATGCCACCAAGTCCCCTGTAGGTGATGCCACACAGCCCCCTGTAGGTTGCACCCATCCCCCCCCCACATTCCAGGAGAAGTCACTGACTTCAATGTCCATATATGGACAGTGTAGTCACTGACTTCTCCTGGAGAGGAATTCCCTACCACAGGTCGGGAATTCCGCTTCAGAAGTGAGTGATGTCCCTGTGTCCATATATGGACAGCGTAGTCACTCACTTCTCCTGTATCGGAATCCCCGGCCATAGAGTCAGGGATTCCGCTGCAGAAGTGAGTGAATTCGCTGTGTCCATATATGGACAGTGTAGTCACTCACTTCTCCTGTAGTCCGGAGACCTTATCTCCTCTAATATGTTATATTGCTACATTACCTCAATCCCTAAACTGGGAAGGGACCAGAGATACTGTAAAAACTATAGACCCATCGCCTTGCCTGAACGCTGATCTCAAACTATTCACTAAAATTCCAGCCACACGCCTCAGCGTTTGAATACCTTCCCTTATCAACAAAGATGAAGTGGGATTTGTTTGCAATTTCATCCCACAGTACAGGAATATAAATGCCTTGTTAGACAAATGGCTAAAACTACCTTTGTCTTTCTTTGGCCGTATTTCTGCAGTCAAAATGACTGTGCTACCCAAACGACTCCACCTGTTTGAAACACTTCCTATTCCTGTGCCCATGGGAGATCTGAAAGCCATACAAGCAGCCCTACTACGTTTTGTATGGGCGCGAAAGACACCGCATTGCGAAATCGGTCATGATTCCTTGCAGTTCCGAACATCCTCTATTACTTTTGGGCCTCATATCTAAGGCGTATCCCAGCCTGGTCCACACTCCCAGCCTATACCAAATGGATGGGAATTGAAAAATTATGGCTAGCCCCCACGCACCCGAATTCTCTACTATGGAACGACCCCTACTCTCCTCCCAATACCCTCCTATTGGGTCCCATGCTGCATACCGGCGATAAATGGAAGACGTGCTCCACAATTACACTTCAAAAACCACAAAAAAAAACACAAAAAAGGCCATAATTACTAGGTAGGTGGGTGGGTGAAAACCCGTTCCCATCAGGACGCAGACGGGTCAAAGAATGCTGCAGAAGGTGTGTGCATTAAATAGTAATAGCCCCTCCCACTGGTCTTGAGGGGAGTGGCGAACTAAGTGCTCAAAGGTGTGCGATAAATGAGTGTCAGTGTAGTGCTAGGGTGTGAATGGATGGTAAAAAATAAATATGTATGTATGAAAGTGTCAGAACTGTGTAATATTGTAATAAAAATAAAAAAATAAATAAAATGTGATGAATAGGGGTCAGTGCTGTGAATAGTACATGGGGTGTCAGTACTATGTGTAATACGTGGAGGGATAATGTGCTGGTCGTCAGGCATGGCGTATCTTGCCGAATAACAGCCTATTTGTAACGCCGCTAGTGTTAGCTAAAGCGGGCTGCTCTGCATTCCAAACCAAACGCCA
Organism: Rhinoderma darwinii; assembly: GCF_050947455.1. Taxonomy (NCBI): domain Eukaryota; kingdom Metazoa; phylum Chordata; class Amphibia; order Anura; family Rhinodermatidae; genus Rhinoderma; species Rhinoderma darwinii. Next base: position 63,906,755 of record NC_134694.1, on the reverse strand, counting down.
GCACATCATGCCCTCCCAGCATATAAGACCCGGCTGCGTCCTGAAAAAATGTGTAGTATACGTAGTAAGAAATATCCATGGAACATGGGGTATTAGTTGTTATTTTGGCCAAAATACGCAAAGCTCGCAACCCAACGTCAAGGGTCCCCAGTGCCTTGCGAGTCCCTAACCAGAACTTTTCGTTCCTAATTTAAAAACACAAACAGAAAAAATGGGACATAGATATCATCAAAAACCACAAAAAAGGCCATAATTACTAGGTAGGTGGGTGGGTGAAAACCCGTTCCCATCAGGACGCAGACGGGTCAAAGAATGCTGCAGAAGGTGTGTGCATTAAATAGTAATAGCCCCTCCCACTGGTCTTGAGGGGAGTGGCGAACTAAGTGCTCAAAGGTGTGCGATAAATGAGTGTCAGTGTAGTGCTAGGGTGTGAATGGATGGTAAAAAATAAATATGTATGTATGAAAGTGTCAGAACTGTGTAATATTGTAATAAAAATAAAAAAATAAATAAAATGTGATGAATAGGGGTCAGTGCTGTGAATAGTACATGGGGTGTCAGTACTATGTGTAATACGTGGAGGGATAATGTGCTGGTCGTCAGGCATGGCGTATCTTGCCGAATAACAGCCTATTTGTAACGCCGCTAGTGTTAGCTAAAGCGGGCTGCTCTGCATTCCAAACCAAACGCCAGCACATCATGCCCTCCCAGCATATAAGACCCGGCTGCGTCCTGAAAAAATGTGTAGTATACGTAGTAAGAAATATCCATGGAACATGGGGTATTAGTTGTTATTTTGGCCAAAATACGCAAAGCTCGCAACCCAACGTCAAGGGTCCCCAGTGCCTTGCGAGTCCCTAACCAGAACTTTTCGTTCCTAATTTAAAAACACAAACAGAAAAAATGGGACATAGATATCATCAAAAACCACAAAAAAGGCCATAATTACTAGGTAGGTGGGTGGGTGAAAACCCGTTCCCATCAGGACGCAGACGGGTCAAAGAATGCTGCAGAAGGTGTGTGCATTAAATAGTAATAGCCCCTCCCACTGGTCTTGAGGGGAGTGGCGAACTAAGTGCTCAAAGGTGTGCGATAAATGAGTGTCAGTGTAGTGCTAGGGTGTGAATGGATGGTAAAAAATAAATATGTATGTATGAAAGTGTCAGAACTGTGTAATATTGTAATAAAAATAAAAAAATAAATAAAATGTGATGAATAGGGGTCAGTGCTGTGAATAGTACATGGGGTGTCAGTACTATGTGTAATACGTGGAGGGATAATGTGCTGGTCGTCAGGCATGGCGTATCTTGCCGAATAACAGCCTATTTGTAACGCCGCTAGTGTTAGCTAAAGCGGGCTGCTCTGCATTCCAAACCAAACGCCAGCACATCATGCCCTCCCAGCATATAAGACCCGCTTTAGCTAACACTAGCGGCGTTACAAATAGGCTGTTATTCGGCAAGATACGCCATGCCTGACGACCAGCACATTATCCCTCCACGTATTACACATAGTACTGACACCCCATGTACTATTCACAGCACTGACCCCTATTCATCACATTTTATTTATTTTTTTATTTTTATTACAATATTACACAGTTCTGACACTTTCATACATACATATTTATTTTTTACCATCCATTCACACCCTAGCACTACACTGACACTCATTTATCGCACACCTTTGAGCACTTAGTTCGCCACTCCCCTCAAGACCAGTGGGAGGGGCTATTACTATTTAATGCACACACCTTCTGCAGCATTCTTTGACCCGTCTGCGTCCTGATGGGAACGGGTTTTCACCCACCCACCTACCTAGTAATTATGGCCTTTTTTGTGGTTTTTGATGATATCTATGTCCCATTTTTTCTGTTTGTGTTTTTAAATTAGGAACGAAAAGTTCTGGTTAGGGACTCGCAAGGCACTGGGGACCCTTGACATTGGGTTGCGAGCTTTGCGTATTTTGGCCAAAATAACAACTAATACCCCATGTTCCATGGATATTTCTTACTACGTATACTACACATTTTTTCAGGACGCAGCCGGGTCTTATATGCTGGGAGGGCATGATGTGCTGGCGTTTGGTTTGGAATGCAGAGCAGCCCGCTTTAGCTAACACTAGCGGCGTTACAAATAGGCTGTTATTCGGCAAGATACGCCATGCCTGACGACCAGCACATTATCCCTCCACGTATTACACATAGTACTGACACCCCATGTACTATTCACAGCACTGACCCCTATTCATCACATTTTATTTATTTTTTTATTTTTATTACAATATTACACAGTTCTGACACTTTCATACATACATATTTATTTTTTACCATCCATTCACACCCTAGCACTACACTGACACTCATTTATCGCACACCTTTGAGCACTTAGTTTGCCACTCCCCTCAAGACCAGTGGGAGGGGCTATTACTATTTAATGCACACACCTTCTGCAGCATTCTTTGACCCGTCTGCGTCCTGATGGGAACGGGTTTTCACCCACCCACCTACCTAGTAATTATGGCCTTTTTTGTGGTTTTTGATGATATCTATGTCCCATTTTTTCTGTTTGTGTTTTTAAATTAGGAACGAAAAGTTCTGGTTAGGGACTCGCAAGGCACTGGGGACCCTTGACGTTGGGTTGCGAGCTTTGCGTATTTTGGCCAAAATAACAACTAATACCCCATGTTCCATGGATATTTCTTACTACGTATACTACACATTTTTTCAGGACGCAGCCGGGTCTTATATGCTGGGAGGGCATGATGTGCTGGCGTTTGGTTTGGAATGCAGAGCAGCCCGCTTTAGCTAACACTAGCGGCGTTACAAATAGGCTGTTATTCGGCAAGATACGCCATGCCTGACGACCAGCACATTATCCCTCCACGTATTACACATAGTACTGACACCCCATGTACTATTCACAGCACTGACCCCTATTCATCACATTTTATTTATTTTTTTATTTTTATTACAATATTACACAGTTCTGACACTTTCATACATACATATTTATTTTTTACCATCCATTCTCACCCTAGCACTACACTGACACTCATTTATCGCACACCTTTGAGCACTTAGTTCGCCACTCCCCTCAAGACCAGTGGGAGGGGCTATTACTATTTAATGCACACACCTTCTGCAGCATTCTTTGACCCGTCTGCGTCCTGATGGGAACGGGTTTTCACCCACCCACCTACCTAGTAATTATGGCCTTTTTTGTGGTTTTTGATGATATCTATGTCCCATTTTTTCTGTTTGTGTTTTTAAATTAGGAACGAAAAGTTCTGGTTAGGGACTCGCAAGGCACTGGGGACCCTTGACGTTGGGTTGCGAGCTTTGCGTATTTTGGCCAAAATAACAACTAATACCCCATGTTCCATGGATATTTCTTACTACGTATACTACACATTTTTTCAGGACGCAGCCGGGTCTTATATGCTGGGAGGGCATGATGTGCTGGCGTTTGGTTTGGAATGCAGAGCAGCCCGCTTTAGCTAACACTAGCGGCGTTACAAATAGGCTGTTATTCGGCAAGATACGCCATGCCTGACGACCAGCACATTATCCCTCCACGTATTACACATAGTACTGACACCCCATGTACTATTCACAGCACTGACCCCTATTCATCACATTTTATTTATTTTTTTATTTTTATTACAATATTACACAGTTCTGACACTTTCATACATACATATTTATTTTTTACCATCCATTCACACCCTAGCACTACACTGACACTCATTTATCGCACACCTTTGAGCACTTAGTTCGCCACTCCCCTCAAGACCAGTGGGAGGGGCTATTACTATTTAATGCACACACCTTCTGCAGCATTCTTTGACCCGTCTGCGTCCTGATGGGAACGGGTTTTCACCCACCCACCTACCTAGTAATTATGGCCTTTTTTGTGGTTTTTGATGATATCTATGTCCCATTTTTTCTGTTTGTGTTCCACAATTACACTTGGTTCAACAAACTCCCCCCTGACATTGTTTCTATACCACCCACTCTTTCCCGATGGCCAGACAACTCAATTATCTAGACCCTGGTTCAAAAAAGGCTTATTCATTTTCGCAGATATAAGTGACCACAACACCAGAAAGATACACCCTTTTGACTGGCTCCAAGACAAGTTCTCTCTGCCCATACAGAGTAAATTCCACTACATACTGATAATGCATTACGCCAACTCCCTCTTCTGGGGTCAACCAGTATCCGTTCCTACCTCGTTCTAGAGATTGTGTAGAGTAGGCACCTCCACCATGGGTCTGATCTCTGCTATTTACCTCATCTTGCTAAACCCAACACCAGATCACAGGCCCGGGCACTTTTACATTCAGTGATGGAATGGATATCTGGGAAAATCAATTTCCGCTGCTACGGAAGACTATTTGGAGGCGAGTCGCCAAAACTTCAGTATGCACGATATACAGGGAGAACCAATATAAAGTGATGATGCACTGGTACCACACTCCTGAATTTCTTCACCATTTGAATCCTACGATACCCCCTACCTGCTGGAGATGTCAAACCAACAGAGGGTCACTATTCCATATTATCTGGAACTGCCCCAGAATACATCCCTTCTGGGACAATATTAAAAAACTAATATCCAACACCTTCCAATTAGACATACCATTAGATCATCTGTCATACTTACAGAATGCCTTCACCTTCCCATTAGGGAAAGCCACACTGGCACTCATCCTACACATCCTAACAGCTGCAAGGTGCCTCATAGCCCACTCATGGAAACAGTCTAGCCCCCTAACTCTTGCCAATTTATACTTTAGAATTAAGGATACTAGCTGCTTAGAACATCTTACAGTGGTGATCTTTGACAAACTGGACGACTTCCTGAAAATTTGAGACGCATGGGATGTATTTTCAATTACATGTCACCTGTAAATACTGACACCTCTCCTCTAAACCTCAACCTAATCAATAGGATTACCTAGGAACCCTTCCATTCCCCTCCCATCCTACTGGGTCCTGCGTCTTGTCTACCTGTGTTCTATGTTACATATTGTGCTAATTTGTATAGGTTCAATTTGTCCTGTTATATACCACCTGATATGCCATTACTATTCACATGTCGAATGTACACGCTGGATCGGAATGCTGGCTATCCTATGCTTATTTGACTTCCTGCATATCCTACTGGTTATAGTTGCTATAACACACCTAGTGCTATTCATTGTTTATTCTTTTGGCAATTTTTTTTTACATCTTACTTTTTATTTTCTGTTTTATTTCTGTAACTGACAAATCTCCAATCAATAAAAACAAAGTTGAAGAAAAAAAATAAATGCGTTTCTCCAGCAGGCGATTCTCCCTTAACCGCAACAGGACTTGACGGATGTGCCTCTACTGTGTCGTTGGGTCTGGGGAGAAGATCAAGATATCCTCTAGATATACCACCACGCAGGCATAGAAGAGATCCTGGAGGATATCTTTCACAAACTCCTAGAAGACCGTGGGAGCGTTACACACACCGAAGGGCATCACCAATATTCGTAGTGCCCGTCTCGAGTGTTGAATGTCGTCTTCCACTCATCACCCCGACGGATTCGGACCAAATAGTAAGGTGCACGCAAGTCCAGCTTAGAGAAAATCTTGGCTCCTCGTATGCGGTCAAATAATTCGGGTATCAGCGGCAATGGATATTTATTCTTGACCGTGATCTGGTTGAGGCCTGCAGGGTCGAAGATATCTGTCCTTATTTTTAACAAAGAAGAACAAGAAACCGGCTTCGGTTGGGGAGGAGGACTTTTTTATAAACCCCCTCTCAAGATTCTTTTTGACATAGCCCGACATGGCCTGGGTCTCTGGCAAGGAGAAAGGATATACCCGTCCACGGGGAGGTGAGGTGTCGGGGACTAGCTCGATTGGACAGTAGTAAGACCGGTGAGGAGTAAGCATCACTGAATTCTTCTTGCTGAAGACATCTGCAAACTGTGCATAGTGAGTGGGTAGTCCCGCTAATGACTGGTGCAGAAGAGGCTGGAAAGGACATATCTGTAACAGGCATCAGTGGAGACACTTGAAGCCCCATTGGAGAACTTCTCCGGAATTCCAGTCAAGAACTGGAGCATGCAGCCAGAGCCAAGGCAGGCCTAGCAAAACAGGATTAATGGCTTTAGGCAGGACAAGGAAATCAATCTGTTCAGTATAAGGAGCTCAAACTTGGAACCTTAGTGGCTTAGTCTCAGACACGATAAGATAAGGCAGAGGAAGTCCATTCACAGAGGCAACAGCCAGGGGTGCCTCCAGAAGGACTGTGGGCAACTGGAGATGATCCACTAGGTCCTGTTGGATAAAGTAGGCACAGAGTGTTGGAGTCCAGGTAGGCAGAGACCTGGTGCGTGCTTTCGCCGGACACTATGGTCACAGGAATGGACAGTTTAGGAGAGGTTTTATTATTTAGCACCACCTAGGGTTGTCTCTCCAACCAATCCTAGGCGCTAGAGTTTCCCAGCTTCTGGGGGCACAAACCACTAAATGGCCTCCGAGGCCGCAATGCAGACAAAGTCTTGAAATGCGTCTGCATTGTTTCTTCTGGACTGACAACTTAAGTCGGTCTGCCTGCATGGGTCCCTCTGGCGGAACAACTGATGACAACAGCAGGGGTCGCTAGAATGTAGAAGTCAGCCCAGGAAATCCTCTGTCCCAGAGAGCCTCTTGGGCCCGTTCCTGGATCCTCATGTCAATCCAGGTGGCCAGAAGAATGAGAGCATCCAGGGTAGGTTGCGGATCTCGTGTGGCAAGCTCATATTTAATGCAAGAGGACAGTCCCTGCCAGAAAGTAGCCACCAAGGCCCCGTTCCAGGCCAGTTCAGCAGCCAGGGTTCGGAACCGGATTGAATACTCACCGACGGAAGTGTCTCCTTGGCGAAGGGTCAGCAGAGATGCAGCTGCAGAAGATTCTCTCCCAGGTTCCTCAAATACATTACGGAAAGTCTGTAGGAATATTTGTAGATTAAAACTCCCGGACCTTCATGTTCCCAAATGGGGTTCGCTCATGCCAGGGCCTTGCCAGTAAGGAGGGAGATTATGAACATGATCTTCGCGTCGTCAGAAGGCACCCTGAAGTGGATCTGGCAATGATTTAAAAATCCCCTGCAGGTCTTAACGTCTCCATCGTAGCGAGGAGGTAGTGACAGGGAGAGTCTGGGATCAGCACTCACAGGAGATGTAGCAGAAGGAACAGCAGAAGTAACAGGAGCAGGTGCCGTGAAGACTGCAGCTTGAACATCCAGCGTATGTGCAGTGGCATTCACCGCCTGGAGGAGTTGGTCCTGACGTGACCGGAGGTCTCGCATGTCTGCCTGCATTACTTGTGAAGTTGTCATAATCTTGGGTTGACCAGCAGGGTCCATGTCCTGAGCGTACTGTCACGATCTGAGGGTATGTGGACCCACTAGGCTGCTTTGTCGTAGCGGAGTGGCAGCTGGCCAAATAAGTCTATGCAAAGTCCTTAGCACAAGAGTACCTGTAAGAGTCCAGACAGTAGTAGAGGCCTTCGCACGGATGGAACATGACGTGGCAGATGACGCCAGACGTGGCGGATGATATCAGACGTGGTTTTTTTTCACTGTCATGAGAATATAGCCTTTGGGCTTATTCACATGACCGGTTTATTTGGCCATGTGACGGATGTCACACGGCTGACTTACAATCAATGCATGTCTAAGGGGCTATTCACACGGCCATTTTTTTTAATGGACCATGTGAACAGCTTGTGAAAAAATAGGACGTGTCCCTTTTATGGCCAGTTTTTCCAGATTATGGCCTATAGATGGCGCCAATATATATATATTTTATATATATTTTTTACTTTTCTTTTCATTTATTTATTCCTTATTTATTTCTATCTATGGAATGTCCTTATTCAATAAACATGGTGGTTTGTAGGGATAATTTTTCTATTATAATAGGGCAACATGTTATGCAAATTGTTTTTTTGATCTGTTGGTTTATGTGATTTATAATTGGGCTTTTAAACCCCTTATTTATGTAGCCATTTATTATTGCTATTATGATTGTGTCTTTTTCTTTAATATTATGTATTTATTTGCAATTCATAAAATATATCATCACTTATTTCGTGATGTCTTCATTCACAGTTATTATTATATATTTTCTTCACTTTTTTCACTTTTTTTCATTCTTTTCATTCATTTATTCTGTATTTTTTATTCACATTATTATTTAGGGTATATATATCTATACTTCTGTATGGACACTATACCGTATCTGGGTTAATGCTAATCCCATTTTTCGTGCTGCCATATATTCGGCACTGCTATGTCTCGTTGCTCATATTAAATCTGTAGTAACGGAACTTGTATATTTGCGCTGCCATATAACACAGGCATATTTTATTTTGTGCACCTACCACTTTCTCTCACATTATTGTTAGTTTCTCTTATGCCACCAGATGAATAATTATCCTTTAAGAGATAATTATATTGCTGCATCTATAGAACTGCCCCAAACGTTGGTCACATATGTATTTCTTCTTTTTTAGATCTGCCTCCACTTACCTTCTAATCCGCTCATCCCCCAGATGACGTGCGCATGTCTGTTGTTGCGGCGGACGGCGTTGCACGGCCCCCTCCGGCTTCATGGCATGCATTGCGCATGTCTGGAACTCCCGTTACGCGTCGGGAATCCGGGCGTGCGCTCCAGCATGTGGAGCCGGAAGTGGGGCCTGCCTCGCTTCCTGTCGCGTCGGCGGACATGCGCCGACGGTCATCTCGGCGATGCAGCGGATAGATATGGCCACATTCAAACACTATAAAAGCATCAGATATAGTTGGTACCTTATGTACCCCCTGAGGAAGCAACTGATAAAGCGAAACGCGCGTTGGGGTGATCTGTGGTGGATCCAGCACGATCCTGTACAACATCTTTTGATCATTACAATGGGTAAGACTGCATCATCTAACTACTGACTGCAAAATACTGATTTTTCCATATGCTACTCTCTTCTGACGGTAATTGTCCTTATACTTATATAATTTGGAGTGCTTTGTGGACTATCAGTTTGTAAATCACTGTGGATGTAATATTATGTACAATTCTTGTGGGAAGTATATGCAGTTTATACTCTATGTTTTTACATCGTTCTATTCAGTTATTATCGTGCTGAAATCTATATCACTACAGTACTAGTACTAGAGTCTTACTATTATGTGTTTTTAAATGTATGTTATTTTGTACAATAAAGGTGTTATATTCTTATATATCTTGACTATTAGCTCTATTTTTCTTCGGTATGGTCTAAATTAACATGGAGTAGTCTTTATGGTAAAATATGGGGGGGAGTTGGTACTCTAAACTTCACCTAGCCTGTAACCAATTTGCGTCCAGAGTCTATCTATCTATAACCGTTGGAGTATAATGCAAATTTTATTGAACAAATCTCCTAATCATAACAGATTTTTTTTAGAAGTAAAAAACGCAAAATGCACTGTTTCAAATTATTATGCACAACAGAGATCAAAACATTTTAAAGGTTGTAAAGAGAACTAAAATGTTAATTTGTTGAATTTGCAGCATCAGGAGGTCATATTTACAGAAGTCAAAAGCTATTTCAATAAAAAAAAACTTAGCAGGCCAAGTTACATGTTAACATATGACCTCTTCTTTGATATCACCTTCACAATTCTTGCATTCATTGAATTTGTGAGTATTTGGACAGTTTCTGCTTGAATATCTTTGCAGGATGTCAGAATAACCTCCCAGAGCTTCTGTTTTGATGTGAACTGCCTCCCACCCTCATAAATATTTTGCTTGAAGATGCTCCAAAGGTTCTCAATAGGGTTGAGGTCAGGGGAACATGGGGGCCACATCATGAGTTTCTCTCCTTTTATGCCCATAGCAGCCAATGACACAGAGATATTCTTTGCAGCATGAGATGGTGCATTGTCATGCATGAAGATAATTTTGCTAAGGCACGGTTCTTCTTTTTGTACCACGGAAGAAAGTGGTCAGTCATAAACTCGACGTACTTTGCAGAGGTCATTTTCACACCGTCAGGGACCCTAAAGGGGCCTACCAGCTCTCTCCCAATGATTCCAGCCCAAAACATGACTCCGCCACCTCCTTGCTGACGTCGCAGCCTTGTTGGGACATGGTGGCCATTCACGAACCATCCACTACTTCATCCATCTGGACCATCCACGGTTGCACGGCACTCATCAGTAAACAACACGGTTTGAAAATTAGTCTTCATGTATTTCTGAGCCCACTGCAACCGTATCTGCTTGTGAGCATTGTTTAGGGGTGGCCGAATAATAGCTTTATGCACACTTGCAAACCTCTGGAGGATCCTACACCTTGAGGTTCGCGGGACTCCAGAGGCACCAGCGGCTTCAAATACCTGTTTGTTGCTTTGCAATGGCATTTTAGCAGCTGCTCTCCTAATCCTATTAATTTGTCTGGCAGAAACCTTCCTCATTATGCCTTTATCTGAACGAACCCGTCTGTGCTCTGAATCAGAATCAGCCAGAAACCTTTTCACAGTACGATGATCACGCCTAAGTTTTCTTGAAATATCCAACGTTTTCATACCTTGTCCAAGGTATTGCACTATTTCACGCTTTTCGGCAGCAGAGAGATCCTTTTTCTTTCCCATATGGCTTGAAACCCGTGGCCTGCTTAATAATGTGGAACATCCTTCTTAAGTAGTTTTCATTTGAGTGGGCACACCAGGCAAACTAATTATCACAGGTGTCTGAGATTTATTACAAGGATCCAAAGAGCCCTAAGACACAATACCATTCATGAGCATAATTGAAAAACTAATAATTTAATGTTTATGACACTTAAATCCAATGTGCATAATAATTTGAAACACGGTGTATGTGTGTGTGTGTGTATATATATATATATATATATATATATATATATATATATATATATATATAAAATAAAGTAAAAATAGTTATGATATTCGAAGCGGTTGCATAGATATTATCATTTCAAAATGAGCATATCAGAAATGGAAAATGTGACCTGGACAAATGTTTCATAATAACAATAATCATAATAATGATAATCATCAGTTAATATTGTTTATTATAATTGTTATTATTAAGAATACTAAAAACCATAAATTAACCCCTTAATACCGAAGGTATTTTAAACCTTAATCCCTTGGAGGCACAGCCAGTTTTGGCCTTGTGGGGACAGCCTATTTTTTTTCAAATCTGACGTGTCACTTTGTAGTAATAACTTTGGAATGCTTTTACTTATTAAAGTGATTCTGAGACTGTTTTCTCGTGACACATTGTACTTTATGTTAGTGAAAAGATTTGGTTGATAAATTGAATATTTATTTTTGAAAAACACCCATATTTTGAGAGTTTGCAGAAATTATCATTTTTATAAATTTAAATGCATCTGCTTGTAAGACAGATAGTAATACCATACAAAATAGTTGCTAATTAACATTTCCAATATGTCTACTTTAGATTGGCATAGTTTTTTGAACATTCTTTTATTTTTCTAGGACATTACAAGGCATAGAACATTCAAGTGGCTTTGAGGGCCTTCTATATTAGAAACCCCATATAAATCACCCCATTTTAAAAACTACAGCCCTCAAAGTATTCAAAACAGCATTTAGAAAGGTTCTTAACCTTTTAGGCGTTTCACAGGAATTAAAGCAAAGTAGAGGTGAAATTTAAAAATGTAATTTTAAATTTACATTTTTATGCAAAAATTCTGTTTTCAATCTATTGTTTTTCTGTAACATAGACGGTTTTACCAGAGAGACGCAACTCAATGTTTATTGCCCAGGCTCTGCAGTTTTTTTTTCTGCTACTTAACTGAAGCACAGGCCTCAGAAGCAAAAGAGCACCTAGTGGATATTGGGGTCTCCTTTTTATTAGAATATATTTTAGGCATCATGTCAGGTTTGAAGAGGTCTTGTGGTGCCAAAACGACACCCCTGAAGGAAATTATTGAGAGTTGTAGTGAGCATTTTGACCCCACAGGTTTTTTGCAGAATTTAGTGTAATTATGGCGTGAAAGTAAAAATTACTATTTTATAGGGAGCGCGCGCCGTCTCTCCATCCCCGCTGTAGATAGTGTCACCCCCCCTGCAGATAGCAACCCCCCTACTGTAGATAGCGCCACCTGAACTGACTCTAGGAGCATAATCCCCGGCCGACACTCTGGCCGGGGATTCTGCTACTGGAGAAGACCCTGGTATCACCATCCATATATGGACAATGACGTCAGCTGCTCTCTCTAGGAGCGGAATCCCCACTGGTAGGGGATTCCGCTTTGAGAGTTAACCCTGACGTGACTGTCCATATATGGACAGAGACATCAGGGGCTTCCTGGAGGAGTGGAATTTTCGACCAGAGGGACTCCACTCCTACAGGGAGCTACGGTGGTGCTGTTTACAGGAAGGGAGTGCCATTTGCGGAGGGGGGGGGGTGATGCAATCTGCAGCGGGGATATTGCTAAATACAGGGGGATGTTGCTATCTACAGGGGGTGGTGCTATTTACAGGGGGTGTGGTGCTATCTACAGGCGGGTGCTTTATACAGTGGGTGTGGCACTATCTACATGGGTACTGTGGCATTATATTGGCACTATCTGCAGGGGACACTGGCGCTATCTATATAGGCACTGTATGTGGCACTATGTGGGCATTATCTACAAGAACTGTAGCACTATGTGGGCATGGTGGCACTATTTACAGTGGGGACTATCAATGTGGGCACTGGCACTGTCTATGTGGGCAATGTGGCACTATCTACCGTGGTAATGCGTCACTATCTACATGGGCACTGTGGTGTTTTCAAGGAGTTGGGACAAAAACCCTAATGAATAAAATTCATCCATTTTTTTTTAACGTCCATGAAAAAAGGATGGCAAATTCTGGTTAAAAACAGTCAGACGGCCAGGAAATGGATTCAAATTTTAAGATTCATTAATGCAAAACAGCCATGAAAAACTGACATTTGATCCGTTGTTAACTGCCTTTATTTTCACGTCATGTGAATATAGCCTTATAGCCCTCTTCACTCTCCCCCCACAGCGATCAAGGGTAACGGAGAGAGAAGAGGACTAATTGTTACAGAGCTCTACAGTGTATGTATGTGTAGATAGATAGATAGATAGATAGATAGATAGATAGATAGATAGATAGATAGATAGATAGATAGATAGATAGATAGATAGATAGAAAAAATTAGAAAAAGTTTTTGGGGGTTTTTTTTATACTGATTTGTCTGCTCATAATAAAAATAAAAAACACGGAGTTAATTAAACTAAGACTAGAAAAGGAAAGCCTCATAAGGCTTGTAAAAAAAAGTAAAAATAGTTGTGGCATTCAAAGCAGTTCCAAAGATATTATCGTTTAACCCTTTCATGCCGACAATCTGTATATTCACGTCCTTTTCAAACATATCCCGTGCAGCCAGGGCGTGAATATACAGATCACTGTTCCAGCCGGAATAGCGCTGTGAAAAGCGCTCGGACGCCGGCTCTGTCAGTGTCACCGGCTCCCCAGCTACCTGTTTTCTGACAGCTGGTCCTCATAGGCTTCCTGTCAGTGTGACTGTCGCAATAAAACATACAAAAACTATATACATACGGTATCGCCGAAATCGTACCGACCTGCAGAATAAAGTAAAATGTAATTTATAGCGCACAGTGATTACTGTAAAAAAAAAGGACAAAAACATTGTCAAAATGTATGGTTGTAAAGGATCTGCCAGGCACTGCTTCGGGGTTAATTCCCAGAATTAATCAGTCAACACCTGAGTGTACATCCCTGAGACAGACACCAGCTTCCTCCACTCAGGCTGGCAGGCTTAGGAGTGGGAGAGCCTATCGCAACCTGGCCAGACTCAGCTAGCTCCCGCCCTCGGTCTATTTAAGCCTGCTCTTCCTGTCCATCTGTGCTTGTGAATTCTTTCCTTGAGGTTTCCTGGCCCAGCTACAGCTCCTGCTACTTTTGATCCTGCTCCATACAGACCCCGGCTTACCGACTACTCTTCTGCTTTTCGCTTTGTACCTCGCACTCTCCTGGCTTTACTCGGCTCGTTCACTACTCTGTTGCTCACGGTGTTTCCGCGAGCAACTGCCCATTTCCCTTGCTTGTATTCCCTTGTTTGTTTGTCGTGTTTGTCATGCACTTACTGAGCGCAGGGACCGCCGCCCAGTTGTACCCCGTCGCCTAGGGCGGGTCGTTGCAAGTAGGCAGGGACAGAGTGGCGGGTAGATTAGGGCTCACTTGTCCGTTTCCCTACCCCCCCCACCATTACGAATTCACAAGCCCTATACCTAGTCTACCCTGGTCCCTGACACCATTATGGAACCCCGTGAAACCCTGGCTCAGCAAATGCAGGGTCTCTCCCTACAGGTCCAGGCCCTGGCTCAGAGGGTCAACCAGCCTGATGCTACCTTGGTAGTTCCCCTCACCGCACCCCTTGAACCCCACCTCAAGTTGCCCGACCGGTTCTCAGGTGACCGGAGGGCTTTTCTCTCCTTTCGGGAGAGTTGTAGGCTTTACTTTCGCTTAAAGCCTCACTCCTCAGGTTCTGAGAGCCAGCGGGTGGGTATAATTATGTCCCGGCTCCAGGAAGGGCCCCAAGAGTGGGCCTTCTCCTTGGCTCCTGGCGCCCCTGAACTTTCCTCCGTTGATTGTTTCTTTTCTGCCCTCGGACTTATTTATGACGAGACTGACAGAACTGCCTTTGCCGAGAGTCAGCTGGTGACCTTACGTCAGGGTAAGAGACCTGTTGAGGAGTATTGCTCTGACTTTAGGAAGTGGTGCGTAGCTTCTCGGTGGAATGACCCTGCCTTAAGGTGCCAGTTTAGGTTGGGTCTGTCGAATGCCCTGAAAGACCTGCTAGTTAGTTATCCCTCTTCTGACTCCTTAGACCAGGTTATGGCTTTAGTGGTACGACTTGACCGACGTCTCAGGGAACGACAACGTGAACGTTTATGTGTTTTTTCCTCCGACTCCCCCATGATGCCTCCCGAAGTCCCGTTGCTTCGTTTCTCCCCTAAAGACTCAGAAATACCTATGCAACTCGGGGCCTCCGTGTCCCCTCAACAACGTAGAGAATTCCGCAGGAAGAATGGTCTCTGCTTCTACTGTGGGGATGTCAAGCATCAAGTAAACAACTGTCCCAAGCGTAAGAATGCTGTCAGAGAGCTCCCGCGTCCAAGTGATCATCGGGGAGGTCACTTGGGCGCACAGGTATTTCCCGTAAATATGAAACGTACTAAGATATTGCTTCCCTTTCAGGTCTCTTTTGGTGGTAGGTCTGCTACCGGCAGTGCCTTCGTGGATTCAGGGTCCTCTACTAATATCATGTCTGTGGAATTTGCTATGTCTCTCGCTATGCCTCTGATTGATTTGCCTAAACCTGTTCCGGTAGTGGGTATCGACTCCACTCCTCTTGCTAATGGTTATTTTACACAGCATACCCCTGTTTTTGAACTCCTTGTTGGCTCCATGCATTTGGAGCAATGCTCTGTACTATTGATGCAGGGATTATCGTACGATTTGGTTCTAGGTCTTCCCTGGTTGCAGTTGCATAATCCTACGTTTGACTGGAATACTGGGGAGCTAACCAAATGGGGTAATGAATGTTGTACGTCATGTTTTTCTGTTAATTCTATTTCTCCCCCTAAGGAGGTGAATACGCTACCCGAGTTTGTTCAGGACTTCGCTGATGTTTTCTCTAAAGAGGCCTCCGAAGTATTACCGCCTCATAGAGAATACGATTGCGCTATCGAATTGGTACCAGGAGCTAAGCTTCCTAAGGGTAGGATATTTAACCTTTCTTGTCCCGAACGTGAAGCCATGAGGGAGTATATCCAGGAATCCCTGGCCAAGGGTTACATTCGTCCCTCTTCTTCTCCGGTAGGTGCTGGCTTCTTCTTCGTAGGGAAGAAGGATGGGGGTCTTAGGCCATGCATTGACTACCGTGGCCTGAATAAGGTCACGGTAAGGAACCAGTATCCCCTTCCTTTGATTCCTGATCTCTTTAATCAGGTTCAGGGGGCCCAATGGTTCTCTAAATTGGATCTACGGGGGGCGTATAACCTTATTCGCATCAAAGAGGGGGATGAGTGGAAAACTGCGTTTAACACGCCCGAAGGCCATTTCGAATACCTCGTCATGCCCTTTGGGTTGTGCAATGCCCCTGCGGTCTTCCAGAACTTCATAAATGGGATTTTGAGAAATTACCTGGGGATATTTCTTGTAGTGTACCTTGATGACATATTGGTGTTTTCCAGGGACTGGTCCTCCCACATAGAGCATGTCAGGAAAGTGCTCCAGGTCCTTCGAGAAAACAAACTGTTTGCCAAAATCGAAAAATGTGTATTTGGGGTACAGGAGATACCATTTTTAGGTCAAATCCTCACTCCTCATGAATTCCGCATGGACCCTGCCAAGGTTCAGGCTGTGGCTGAATGGGTCCAACCTGCCTCCCTGAAAGCGCTACAGTGTTTTTTGGGGTTCGCTAACTATTACAGGAGATTTATTGCTAACTTCTCGGTCGTCGCTAAGCCTCTTACGGACCTCACTCGCAAGGGTGCTGATGTCCTCCATTGGCCCCCTGAGGCCGTCCAGGCTTTTGAGACCCTCAAGAAGTGCTTTATCTCGGCCCCCGTGCTGGTTCAGCCCAACCAAAGGGAGCCATTTATTGTGGAGGTTGACGCGTCCGAGGTGGGAGTGGGGGCCGTCTTGTCCCAGGGTACCAGCTCCCTCACCCATCTCCGCCCCTGTGCTTACTTTTCTAGGAAGTTTTCGCCCACGGAGTGTAACTATGATATTGGCAACCGCGAACTTTTAGCCATTAAATGGGCATTTGAAGAGTGGCGCCACTTCCTGGAGGGGGCTAGGCACCAGGTAACGGTCCTTACCGACCACAAGAATCTGGTTTTCCTAGAATCTGCCCGGAGGCTAAACCCGAGACAAGCTCGATGGGCGTTGTTTTTTACCAGATTCAATTTTTTGGTTACCTATAGGGCCGGGTCTAAAAATATTAAGGCGGATGCACTGTCGCGTAGCTTCATGGCCAGCCCTCCTTCGGAGGAAGATCCTGTTTGTATTTTGCCTCCAGGTATAGTCATTTCCTCTATCGAGTCCGATTTAGTCTCTGAAATTGCTGCTGATCAAGGTTCAGCTCCTGGGAACCTTCCTGAGAACAAGCTGTTTGTTCCCCTGCAATTCCGGCTAAGGGTACTTAGGGAAAATCACGACTCCGCACTATCTGGCCATCCAGGCATCCTGGGTACCAAACACCTCATTACCAGAAATTATTGGTGGCCTGGTTTGCCTAAAGACGTTAAGGCCTACGTCGCCGCCTGTGAGGTTTGTGCCAGGTCCAAGACTCCCAGGTCCCGACCAGCGGGCTTACTGCGTTCGTTGCCCATTCCCCAGAGACCTTGGACACATATCTCCATGGATTTTATCACCGATTTGCCTCCATCCCAAGGCAAGTCGGTGGTGTGGGTGGTGGTAGACCGCTTCAGTAAAATGTGCCACTTTGTGCCCCTCAAGAAACTACCCAACGCCAAGACGTTGGCTACCTTGTTTATCAAACACATCCTGCGTCTCCATGGGGTCCCCGTCAATATTGTTTCTGACAGAGGGGTACAATTTGTTTCATTGTTTTGGAGAGCCTTCTGTAATAAGTTGGGGATTGATCTGTCCTTCTCCTCTGCTTTCCATCCTGAAACCAATGGCCAAACGGAGAGGACTAATCAGTCTCTAGAACAATACTTAAGATGTTTTGTCTCTGACTGTCAATTTGATTGGGTTTCTTTCATTCCCCTCGCCGAATTTTCCCTTAATAACCGGGTCAGTAACTCGTCAGGGGTCTCTCCCTTTTTCTGTAATTTTGGGTTTAATCCACGGTTCTCCTCCGTTTCACCTGGTTGTTCCAACAATCCCGAGGTGGAGGTCGTTCATCGGGATCTGTGCACAGTCTGGGCCCAGGTTCAGAAGAACCTAGAGGCGTCCCAGAGCATACAGAAGGCTCAGGCCGATAGAAGACGTTCTGCTAACCCCCTGTTTGTGGTCGGGGATCTGGTGTGGTTGTCATCCAGGAACTTGCGTCTCAAGGTTCCGTCCAAAAAGTTTGCTCCCCGGTTTATTGGGCCGTATAAGGTCATTGAGGTCCTCAGTCCTGTCTCTTTCCGGCTGGAGTTACCCCCGTCTTTTCGTATACACAACGTGTTTCATGCCTCCCTCCTGAAACGCTGCTCCCCGTCCTTGGCCCCCTCGAGGAAACCTCCTGTTCCCGTCCTCACCCCTGAGGGGGTGGAATTTGAGGTGGCCAGGATCGTGGACAGCAAGATGGTCCAAGGCTCCCTCCAGTACCTGGTCCATTGGAGAGGATACGGGCCTGAGGAGAGGACTTGGGTACCCGCCCGGGATGTTCACGCTGGGGTATTGGTCAGGAGGTTCCACCTGCGTTTCCCCAGTAAGCCAGGTCCACTTAGAAAGGGTCCGGTGGCCCCTCATAAAAGGGGGGGTACTGTAAAGGATCTGCCAGGCACTGCTTCGGGGTTAATTCCCAGAATTAATCAGTCAACACCTGAGTGTACATCCCTGAGACAGACACCAGCTTCCTCCACTCAGGCTGGCAGGCTTAGGAGTGGGAGAGCCTATCGCAACCTGGCCAGACTCAGCTAGCTCCCGCCCTCGGTCTATTTAAGCCTGCTCTTCCTGTCCATCTGTGCTTGTGAATTCTTTCCTTGAGGTTTCCTGGCCCAGCTACAGCTCCTGCTACTTTTGATCCTGCTCCATACAGACCCCGGCTTACCGACTACTCTTCTGCTTTTCGCTTTGTACCTCGCACTCTCCTGGCTTTACTCGGCTCGTTCACTACTCTGTTGCTCACGGTGTTTCCGCGAGCAACTGCCCATTTCCCTTGCTTGTATTCCCTTGTTTGTTTGTCGTGTTTGTCATGCACTTACTGAGCGCAGGGACCGCCGCCCAGTTGTACCCCGTCGCCTAGGGCGGGTCGTTGCAAGTAGGCAGGGACAGAGTGGCGGGTAGATTAGGGCTCACTTGTCCGTTTCCCTACCCCCCCCACCATTACAATGGTTTTTTTTGTCACTTTGCTTTCCAAAAAATCGAATAAAAAGTGATCAAAACATCACATGTACCCTAAAATGGTACCAATGAAAACTACAGATTGTAACGTAACAAATAAGCCCTCGCATGGCTCCGGTGGAGAAAAAATATAAAAAGAGTGTCCAAAAGCAGATAAGATTGGGCACCATTTATCAGTGCGACACCGGCCACAAATCTATGAATTATTTATTTACCCCCTTATTATGCCCTGATGTACTCTGCCCAGCTTACATATACCCCCACATTATAAACTGAAATACTATCAAAACCCCAAAAATAACTATTACCAAGCAAACTCTGCGCCCCAAATGCCAAATGGCACTCCTTCCCTTCTGAGCTCTGCCGTGGGTCCAAACATCAGAGTATAACCACATATGGGGTATTGCCGTAATCGGGAGAAATAACTTTACAAGTTTTGGGGTGCTTTTTATTCTTTATTCCTTGTAAAAATGACATTATATTTTTTCAGAAAAAAAGTAGATTTTCATTTTCACAGACCTATTCCAATAAATATAGCAAAAGACCTGTCGGGTCAAGATGCTAACTATACCCCTAGATAAATTCCTTGAGGTGTGTAGTTTCCCAAACCACTTTTGGGGAGATTCCACTGTTTTGGCACCACAAGACCTCTTCAAACCTGACATGGTGCCTAAAATATATTCTAAAAAAAAAGGAGGCCCCAAAATCCTCTAGGTGCTCCTTTTGCTTCTGAGGCCGGTGCATACTAAAGCCACATGTGGGATATTTCTCAAAACTGCAGAATCTGGGCAACAAATATTGAGTGCATGTGTCTGGTAAAACCTTCTGTGTTACAGAAAATTTTTTATTACAAATGAATTTCGCCCAAAAAAATGAAATTTGGAAATTTCACCTCTACTTTGCTTTAATTCCTGTGAAGCGCCTAAAGGGTTAATAAACTTTCTGAATGCTGTTTTGAATACTTTGAGGGGTGCAGTTTTTAAAATGGGGTGATTTATGGGGTCTATCTAGTACATAAGGTCCTCAAAGCCACTTCAGAACTGAACTGGTCCTTGACAAAATAACCTTTTGAAAATTTTATTGAAAATTAAGAGATTGCTGCTAAAGTTCTAAGCCTTGCAACGTCCTAGAAAAATAAAATAATGTTCAAAAAACAATGCAAATATAAAAGTAGACATATGGGTGATGTTAATTAGCAACAATTTTGTGTGGTATTACTATCTGTTTTATAATGTAGATTACATTTAAAATTAGAAAAATTATAATTTTTGCAAATTTTCTTTACATTTTGGCGTTTTTCACAAATAAGCTATGTATTTATTGACCAAATTTTTCCACTAACATAAAGTACAATATGTCATGAGAAAACAATCTCTGAATCGCTTGGATAGGCAAAAGCATTCCAGAGATATTACCACATAAACTGACACGTCAGATTTGAAAAAATGGGGCTGGTCATTGAGGCATCGAGGACCCTTGGTCCTGAAAGGGTTAAAGAAGTGCATATCAAAAATGGAAAATTTTACCTGGACACGGGCATCAATGACCCTTGGTCATGAAAGGGTTAACTTGTATTAACTTTTTTGGTGAGGTAATAGGAAAAAAATGTTGCCATTCCTTTTACTGTCTTAAATTTACGCCATTTACTGTGTGGTATCAATAACATAATGACTATTCAGCGGGTCGTTCCTTTACGGCGATACCAAATTTATATATCTTATTTTATGATTTACTACTTTTACACAGTAAAAACTTTTTTTTTTTTTTTAATTATTCGTTTTTGTGTCGCCATATTTTAAGAGCTATAACTTTTTTTATTTTTCTGCTGACATAGCTGTATGATGGCTTATCTTTTGGCAGAACGACTTGTAGTTTTTATTGGTTTCATTTTAGAGTACACGTGGCTTTTAGATCACTTTTTATCAAAGTTTTTTTAAGGTAGGATGAAGAGAAAACATAATGTCTCGCATTGTTTTTTATTTAATTTTTTTACGGCATTTACAATGTGGGTTATATAATTTAATCGGTACATAGTTGTGGTCGTTATGGACGCGGCGGTACTAAATATGTGTAACTTTTTACTTTTTTTCATCATTAAGTATTTTGTAAGGGGAATATGTGGGTTTTTACGGTTGTTTTTTTTTACTTGGGACTTTTATTTATTTATTACAAACTTTATTAAACTTTTTTTAACTCTTTTTTTTTTTTTTTATTCCCACTAGGGGGACTTCACTATGCGAGCATTTGATCGCTTTTTATAATACACTGCAATACTTCTGTATTGCAGTGTATTATTGCATGTCAGTGTAAAGCTGACAGGCATCAGTTAGGCCATGCCTCTGGCTGCCATAGAAACCATCTGCACCCCACGATCGCTTCATGGGGTGAGAGAGGGAGCCCACTCCCTATAAAAACACTCAGATGCGGCGGTCGCTATCGACCGCTGCATCTGAGGGGTTAAACATGATCGGAGACTGCTGCTATTGGCCTCCGATCATTGCCCTGAAACCCAAGGCTGTTAGAAACAGCCTGGGCTTCAGGAGCACAGTGCCCGTTTCTGGAAAAAAATCTTCTGAAGTGCTATCGTGAAAATGCGGCGCTTCAGAAGAACTACCCTGAACGGCCGCAGTAAAAACACTTTACTGCAGTCGTTAAGGGGTTAATAATAATCATCAAATAAATGGATGATTTTTGCTTAGTCACAGAACTAGTTCTACTAGATAATCTATTCATAATCATTAAATTTCTGTCAAGGTTCTCTTGGACGCCACAGTCTAATCCAGGGTTCTCAAGCACGCGGCCCGTGGGCCGCATGCAGCCCCTGGGGCTGTCAGCCTCGGCCCGCAGGACACAGAGCCGCTAGTATCGGCTCTGCTCCGAGACTCTGGAATTCCCTGACATCGCTGTCCACATATGAACAGCGATGTTTGGGGCTTCCCCAGAGCCGGAGTCCCGTGCAGAGCGCTAGTATAGGCTCTGCTGCGGGACTCTGTGGAATTCCCTGACATCGCCGTCCATATATGGACAGTGTGTCAGGGTCTTCCCCAGAGCGGAGTCCCGGACACAGCGCTAGTATCGGCTCTGCTCCGGAACTCTGTGGAATTCACTGACATCGGTGTCCATGTTTGGACATTCGATGTCTGTGGCTTCCCCAAAGCCAGAGTCCCAGGCAGATCGCTAGTATAGGCTCTGCTTTGGGACTCTGGGGAAGCCTCTGACATCGCTGTCCATACATCGACAAGAGCAGGAGTCCCAGTGATTTCAGGAGCACAGCTGTATTCCCAAGAAGAGCCTACTAGCGCTCTGCCTGGGACTCCAGCTCTGGGGTTGCCCCTGACATCTCTGTCCATATATGGACAGTGATGTCAGGAGCAGAGCTGGAATCCCAGGCAGGGTGCTAGAAGCATCTCTGCTCCGGGACTCCAGCTCTGGGCAAGCCTCTGACATCACTGTGGCAGCATCTGCGGAGGGCACTGTGGCAGCATCTGCGGGGGCACTGTGGCAGCATCTGCGGAGGGCACTGTGGCAGCATCTACGGAGGGGACTGTGGCAGCATCTACGGAGGGGACTGTGGCAGCATCTACGGAGGGGACTGTGGCAGCATCTACGGAGGGGACTGTGGCAGCATCTACGGAGGGCACTGTGGCAGCATCTGCGGGGGCACTGTGGCAGCATCTGCGGAGGGCACTGTGGCAGCATCTACGGAGGGGACTGTGGCAGCATCTACGGAGGGGACTGTGGCAGCATCTACGGAGGGGACTGTGGCAGCATCTACGGAGGGGACTGTGGCAGCATCTACGGAGGGCACTGTGGCAGCATCTACAAAGGGCACTGTGGCAGCATCTACAGAGGGCACTGTGGCAGCATCTACAGAGAGCACTGTGGCAGTATGTACAGAGGACACTGTGGCATTATCTAGGGGTGTGTTGCATTATCTACAGAGGGCACTGTGGCAGCATCTACAGAGGGCACTGGGGCAGCATCCACAGAGGTCACTGCGGCAGCATCCACAGAGGGCACTGCGGCAGCATCCACAGAGGGCATTGCGGCAGCATCCACAGAGGGCATTGCGGCAGCATCCACAGAGGGCACTGTGGCACTATCTAAAAAGGGGCTGCCCAATCTTGACATGTGTGCTGACTGAGCCTCCGGACTGCATTTAGCGACACTTAAACTGGAAAGCTGGATTGTTGAAATAAGCACGTGGAGAAATATCTAACATTTTAAACCTAGCGCTATTATTATAGTAATGTAGTATTATTATTATTATTATAGTAATGTAGTATTATTATTGTAGTAGTTCAAATAACTAATTGATTAACAATAATTTTTTATTGTATCAAATTTGAAAGTAATGCGGCCCGTCAACTTCCCATTTTTTCTATATGTGGCCCACCTACCCGGCCGAGTTTGAAGTACTATAGGACTATCAGAGAAGCCATGAGTCTACTAGGTCTTCTGATGGCATGTATTCAGTCGGTCTCCCTGTGTCAGTCTCATTCCAGATAGATACAGCAACTGATTCTTGCTATCTGAAACACAAAGCAGTTTCCTCTAGACAAAACAGTGAAGAGTCCCTCAGTAGTAAAAAGGTAGTTGTTCTGGTCAGGGGCATAGCTGAAGGCTCATGGACCCCCGATGCAAGCGTTTTTCTTGCCCCTCCCCAAATTTCTTCTCATTGCCGACAGCCCGAAGATTTCAGCTGAATCGCTGGATCTGCTAAGTGATCCAACGCTGCAGCACAAGCAGCCAGGGGCGTGGCTAAGGTCTTAAAACGTCAGGAGCAATAGCTCAAATACATATGTAGCCTGCAATAAAATGTGCGTGCGTGTATTTATATATATATGTGTGTGTGTGTGTGTGTGTGTGTGTGTGTGTGTGTGTATATGTATGTGTGTGTGTGTGTGTGTATGTGTATATATATATATATATATATACATACACACACACACTACCGTTCAAAAGTTTGGGGTCACCCAGACAAATGTGTTTTCCATGAAAACTCACACTTATATTTATCAAATGAGTTGCAAAATGACTAGAAAATATAGTCAAGACATTGACAAGGTTAGAAATAATGATTTTTATTTGAAATAATAATTTTCTCCTTCAAACTTTGCTTTCATCAAAGAATGCTCCATTTGCAGCAATTACAGCATTGCAGACCTTTGGCATTCTAGCTGTTAATTTGCTGAGGTAATCGGGAGAAATTTCACCCCATGCTTCCAGAAGGCCCTCCCACAAGTTGGATTGGCTTGATGGGCACTTCTTGCGTACCATACGGTCAAGCTGCTCCCACAACAGCTCTATGGGGTTGAGATCTGGTGACTGCGCTGGCCACTCCATTACAGATAGAATACCAGCTGCCTGCTTCTTCCCTAAATAGTTCTTGCATAATTTGGAGGTGTGCTTTGGGTCATTGTCCTGTTGTAGGATGAAATTGGCTCCAATCAAACAATGTCCACAGGGTATGGCATGGCGTTGCAAAATGGAGTGATAGGCTTCCTTATTCAAAATCCCTTTTACCTTGTACAAATCTCCCACTTTACCAGCACCAAAGCAACCCCAGACCATCACATTACCTCCACCATGCTTGACAGATGGCATCAGGCACTCTTCCAGCATCTTTTCAGTTGTTCTGCGTCTCACAAATGTTCTTCTGTGTGATCCAAACACCTCAAACTTCGATTCGTCTGTCCATAACACTTTTTTTCACATCTTCCTCTGTCCAATGTCTGTGTGCTTTTGCCCATATTAATCTTTTCCTTTTATTAGCCAGTCTCAGATATGGCTTTTTCTTTGCCACTCTGCCCTGAAGGCCAGCATCCCGGAGTCGCCTCTTCACTGTATAGATGTTGACACTGGCGTTTTGCGGGTACTATTTAATGAAGCTGCCAGTTGAGGACCTGTGAGGCATCTATTTCCCAAACTAGAGACTCTAATGTACTTGTCTTGTTGCTCAGTTGTGCAGCGGGGCCTCCCACTTCTCTTTCTACTCTGGTTAGAGCCTGTGTGTGCTGTCCTCTGAAGGGAGTAGTACACACCATTGTAGGAAATCTTCAGTTTCTTGGCAATTTCTCACATGGAATAGCTTTCATTTCTAAGAGCAAGAATAGACTGAGTTTCACACGAAAGCTCTCTTTTTCTAGCCATTTTGAGAGTTTAATCGAACCCACAAATGTAATGCTCCAGATTCTCAACTAGCTCAAAGGAAGGTCAGTTTTATAGCTCCTCTAAAACTGTTTACAGCGGTGCTAACATAATTGCACAAGGGTTTTCAAGTGTATTCTAATCATCCATTAGCCTTCTAACACAGTTAGCAAACACAATGTACCATTAGAACACTGGAGTGATGGTTGCTGGAAATGGGCCTCAATACACCTACATACGTAGATATTGCATTAAAAACCAGACGTTTGTAGCTAGAATAGTCATTTAGCACATTAACTATGTATAGAGTGTATTTCTGATTAATTTAATGTTATCTTCATTGAAAAAAACTGTGCTTTTCTTTCAAAAGGAAAGGAAATTTCTAAGTGACCCTAAACTTTTGAACGGTAGTGTGTGTGTATATATATATATATATATATATATATAACAATACATCATATCTATGGCACTACGACCTTGTAGCCATGGATAGGATTAGATACTTATTATTACCCACTGCCACCAGGGGTACTGGGGAGAGCCGGGTACGATCGAGTACCCGACCATCTGTAGTGATGGGTAGACACTGGGGCGGCCGTAGGCTGGTATTATTAGGCTAGGAAAGGCCAGATACAGTAGCCCTTCCCACCCTGCTAATGCTAAGCTGCTGCTATGTTGTATCTGGCTGGTTATAAAAACACATTATTTTTCCAATTATTTAAATAAAATTAAAAAATGGCGTGCCCCCCCTTTTTTTATAACCAGCCAGATACACAGTAGCAGCCCACTGTTTTTGGGCTTTCCCGAACTAATAATACCAGCTCCAGTAATCGACCATCACTACAGATGGTCGGGTACTGGATTGTACCCAGATATTCCCTGAACCCGTGGTGGCGGTGGGTATTGGAGTAATAATGGGGGTTAGTGTTAGCCTCTGCATCGGCTGTTAATCAACCAGCAGCCATTATTAAGGCGGTAGAAATAAAGTTTAAAAAAAATACATATACACAGAAAAAATATTTTATTGAAATAAGAAAAATCCACACAACCCTTGTTGTGATTGTTTCAGAACAAAAAAAGCCATCATCAAATTAGTCCTCGAATCTGACGTAGTCCAACAACCGAACCTTTAAAAAAACACCAACACACAAAAAAAATAACATTAGTAACACATGTGGTAGGCTTAGATACAGGGCCCAAGTGTGATAATGTCTGTTGGACCCTGTATCTAAGCCTACAGCAAGGTAGGCTTAGATACAGGGTCCAGCAGACCGTAATCTTATACAATATAAGAATACTGTCTGCAGGAGCCATATAGCTAAGCTTACCATGTAGTAGGCTTAGATACAGGGCCCATCAGACAGGATCACACATGGACCATGTATCTAAGCCTACCATGTGGTTGGCTTAGATACAAGGCCCAGCAAACAGGGTCACACCATGTGTGATCCTTTCTGATGGGCCCTGTGTCTAAGCCTACCACATAATAGGCTAAAAGGGGTTGTCCAGTCCCTAAAAATGTATGGCTTATCCTCAGGCTAGGCCATCAAAAGCTGAAGTGTCGTGGTCTGACTGCCGGGACCCCCGCCAATCAGCTGTTTTGAAGGGGTGCAGAGCTCGTATGAGCGCTGCTGCCCCTTCATTCCGGTCACTTGTTCACACAGTGAATCGCGGCATGTCAGCGATTCACAGTGTGAGCCAGTGACCAGAATGAAGGGGAATCAGTGCTCGTATGAGCGCTGCACCCCCTTCTAAACAGCTGATTGGCGGGGGTCCCGGAAGTCGGACCCCGACCGATGAACTATTGATGTAGGCTCTGAGGATAGGCCATCAGTATTTTGGGACTGGACAACCCGGGCCCCAGCAGACAGTAATAGTATACTTACAGTCTGTCTAAAGCAGGGGTCCCAAACTCGGCCAGGTAAATGGGCCGCACATAGAAAAAATGTGAAGTTGACTTTCAAATTTGATACAATACAAAAATATTGTTAATCAATTAGTTATTTTAACTACTATAACAATACTACATATAATAATACCGCCAGGTTTAAACTTACCAGAAATTTGCAAGCTTATTCCACGTGCTTATTTTAACAATCCAGTTTCGCTAAATGTATTGTGGTGGCTCAGTTGGCAGCATTTGGCAGACACAAGAATGTGAAGATTTGGTTACAGCCCCTTCTAAAATCAGGGGCGTAGCTAGGTGGTGGTAGGCAGGTCATGTCCCTCGGGCGCATCTAGGAGGTAGGGAAGGGGAGGCTGCAGAGCAGCCGTATCAAAACAGCTGATCGCTGCGGACTGACGACCTGTATGCTGGACGGCTGCAGCAGCAATCAGCGTTACGAGGAGCCAGGAAGTCATGCAGTGGCCTTCTGACTGATGTCGGTTCAGGCCGGTAGTGGACCAGTCCAATCATCTGACCTGTCACCTGACCTCATGTGAGGTCAGGTGACTGGACTGGTCCACTCCCGGGCCGGCACCGACACCAGGGTGTTTGCCACTAAGTACAAGAGGGGCTGTGTAGCACTAAGTACAAGGGGGGAATTGTGGCACTAAGTACAAGGGGGGAATTGTGGCACTAAGTACAAGGGGGATATGGTACTAAGTACAGGGGGGGTGTGGCACTAAGTACAAGGAGGCTCTCTGGCACTATGTACATGGGGGCTGGGGTACTATGTACAAGGGGTGTGTGGCACTAAGTACAAGGGAGGGCTGTATGCAATATCTACAAGGGGGGCTGTGTGTGGCACTATCTACAAGGGGGGCAATGTGTGGCGCTATCTACAGGGGGCTGGGTGTGGAGCTATCTACAAAGGGGGCTGTGTGTGGCACTATCTAAAAAGGGCTGTATGTGGGGCTATCTACAAGGGTGCTGTGTGTAAAGTTATCTACAGGGGGCTGTGTGTGGAGCCATCTACAAGAGGGGGCAGTGTCTGGAGCTATCTACAAGGGGGGCTGTGTGTGGAGCTATCTACAAGGGGGGCTGTGTGTGGAGCCATCTACAAGGGGGGCTGTGTGTGGAGCTATCTACAAGGGGGCTGTGTATGGCGCTATCTACAAGGGGGCTGTGTGGCGCTATCTACAAGGGGGCTGTGTGTGGCGCTATCTACAAGGGAAGGTGTGTGGCCTCTTTCATTTATTTTATTTAAATTTATTGCTATGATAACTACCTTCTATAACTATATTGCTTGTAAAATGTAGAAATGGTTTAATGCTCGAGTTTTATTTTAAAAAAATGTGAAAGAATACACCTCATTCATTGGTAGAGAAAGCAAACATGTCGATGGGAAAGGATATCGGGAAAGAAGTTGTGGGGCGCCCATCTGAATCTTTGCCCCGGGTGCAGGAAAACCTATCTACGCCTCTGCTTAGATAGTGACACAATGCCCTCTGTAGATAATGCCAGAGTGCCCCCTGTAGCTATTGCCATAGTGCACTCTGTAAATATTGCCACAGTGCTCTCCGTAGATAGTGCCACAGTACCCTCTTTAGAACGTGCCACAGTGCCCTCTGTAGAAAGTGCCACAGTGCCCTCTGTAGATAATGCCACGGTTCTCTCTGTAGATAATGCCACACTGCCCTCTGTAGATACTGCTACACTGCCTTGTTACTGCCACCCACCCTGTAGATAGCGCTTCCCACCTGTAGATAGCACCATTGGGACTCCGTCTAGGACTGGAATCCCCAGACAGAGCATAGGCCAGGGATTCCGCTCCTAGAGGGAACCCCTGATGTCACTGCCCATATATGGACAGTGACGTCAGGGGCTACTCCTGGTAGTGGAATCCCCTGCCAGAGCTTTGACAACGGGGATTCCACTCCAGAAGCATCCACTGACATCACTGTCCATATATGAATAGTGACGTCAAGGGCTTCCCCGGGCACAGCGCTTAAAGTAGCGCTGTGCCCGGGGAGTCCTCGGCGTGCGGAGGAGCTCTCTGCTCCTCCGCTCTGAACTAAAGCTGAAGCAGGGAGGTGACGGTTCCTTGCTTTCAGCTTTGGGTTCAACTGTATCTGCGTCCTAAGGACGCAGTTACAGTTGACAATAGGACATACCCCCAGCTACCGGGACAGCGGGACACAGCCCGGAATCTGGGACTGTCCTGCTGAATCTGGGGCGGTTGGGAGGTATGCCCTGGGGTGAATGTAGTGCAATCTACAGCTGGAGGTGTGTAGGGCAATATCTACCAGGGGGTTGGACTATCTACAGGGGGCTGTGTGGCCATTGCTCACCTACCACCAACGGACTGCCCTCCTTCATGACTCATAAAGGAGCGCCGGCGCATTCCTCCTTCAGCCTGCTCTGCTCTCCCAAGGGAGCTACGGTGCCCCAGGGGCCACAGATGACCGCGTCAGGGGCCGCATGTGGGCCGCGTGTTAGAGACTCCTGGTCTAAAGGAATAACAGAATACAGCAGCGGACTTTTCAGCAGAGGACAATTAGATCCGGGAGAATTGTCTCTAAACCAAGAGGCTTTTAAGAATCTTGTTTACCTTTCGCAAGAATTAAAATAATTTTGTTTCAAAAGCAAACACAAAGATGGCTTCCATCTTCTCTCTAGACTCCAAATACAGATCATTGACCTCTTTCACAAAAATTTTATGTAAATCTGGCTAATACATTCCCTCCTGATCCCAAGAGTGCTACACAGTTTCTTCAGGAGGTCGCAATGATGACAGTAATCATCCCTATATGGCCAAAAAGCAGTTTGTTCCCACTTCTAAAAAAGTTTTCTTTAGATAATTTGATACTTTGTACTTCTGACCTGGTATGACCCTCTCTCTCAAGGTCCTCTTCTCCACAAGGTCTAGATCAACTTAATCTGTTAGCCTAGATTCTGAAAGGTTACTACTAAACAACAAAAAACTTTCAGATCATGTAATATATACTCTCCAAGCCTGAATTTAAAAAGTAACTTAAGCCATCTTAAAATCTGGAAGAAATTCTGTTCACGGTGAGGTGACGATTCACCAGACCAATGCAGACCTATTCTAAATAACAGCAGAAACGTGGGTTGGTCCTAAGGACTAGCAGTCTTAAGGTGCAGATCACTGCATTAAGTAGATTTTTTCTGAACCATTTGTCTGTACAAAGATGAGTAAAAAGGTTCAATAGGGCGTCATTAAAATGGCCAATTTTAGTTTTTTCATCTTCAGCAAAAAAATTTTTAGAAAAAGGTCAATCAGTATGTTTTGTTCAACTTTATAATTAGTTTTTATTAAAAATTAATTTTACTTCCTGAGATACAGCTGCTCTGTATTCTGTATACAGAGCAGCTGTATCTTACGTGAAGACCTGGATCCCTCAGGTCTACGGGATGGACAGGTTCAGTGTGAGTTAGTGCTGCGTGTCTCTGACACGCGGGATCCACCTGTTATCGATCAAATCTAAGTCATGAACTTAGATTTGATCGGTAACAGCTTGATACTGCGTGTCCTAAAAACGCAGGACCCACTGTCACTGAACACGTCAGAACCGCTGACCTGACGGCTACGGGTTTCAACGCTAGATACAGCTGCTCTGTATACACCATACAAAAGCGGCTGTATCTCAAAAAGTAAAAATTATTTTTAATAAAATGTATTTAGTCTTCTTTTATTTTTAAGACAAATTTCAAATACAAAAAACAACTGTACATATCGCATATACCCTGTATACAACAATAAATATTAGCAACATGATCCGAAACCAACATCCTATATTCATTGTGCTCATTTCTGTAACGTCTGTGGTCGCTGACCACGAACTCCTTCCATCCAGTCGACGCCCTTCTCTCAAGAGATGTCTGCACATACGGCCGTCCTGCTCCACAGTAACCACCAGGGTGTGCTCACGAGCTCAGTCCAGACTTAATAAGCCAGAGCGCACGCATGTTGGAGATTGATCTAATTGCTCCCAGAGCACCCTGGGCTATAAGAAGGTCCCAGCCCCATCCTCCCACGCCTGAGCATTGTTGTCGTATTCCAAGTTTGTCTTGAAAATGGTCCCCTAGTGTTTCCTGCTCCCAGTGTTCCCTGTTCCTGTATCCTGATCTAGTGCCGTGCTGAGCTGTAGCCGTGCTGTGCTGTATACCACGCCTGTCCTGCTTCTCCACGCCTGACGTCTACCTGCTGCCTAGTTCCTGCCAAGCCTTCCTTGCTACTGTCCAAGCTGCCACAGGTACCATATATGAAATATAGACTCTGACCTGCACCCTGTTGGCCAGCTGCCATACCGCCAAGGCGGTACGGCCCAGTGGGTCC
This sequence comes from Rhinoderma darwinii, assembly GCF_050947455.1. Lineage (NCBI taxonomy): Eukaryota > Metazoa > Chordata > Amphibia > Anura > Rhinodermatidae > Rhinoderma > Rhinoderma darwinii. The sequence goes on along the minus strand of NC_134694.1, from coordinate 63,875,248 downwards.
ACGAACCCTACGTGACAATTTCTATGCACTAGGACCATAGAAACAAATGGCCCGTATATAGTAGTTCCACTTTCTTACCACAACCTTACTGAGTACATATACTCTATAACCCCTATAAAAAAAACAGAGCATATCACTAGATAGTTTTTAACTCCGCACAAAAAATATAAACCAACAAAGTACAGCTGCTTAGTTTCTTCACCAAACATCATAAAATGTATTTAGAAAGTTGCACAAAACACACTTTTATTAAACAAAAAAACAAACAACTAGTTCAAAGGTGTACATAGCCTTTAATTGACATACTGGTTCAGAAGGAAAGAGGACCCTGCCCGTCCGGGCTTACAATCTACAAAGGAAGAGAAACGGAGACAGAAGATGACAGTATAAGCGGTTGATCTGGTACAATAGTGGCAGCAGGGTCATTGCAGGTTGTAAGCTTTTCTGAAGAGGTGGGTTTTCAAGTTGCTTTTAAAGGTTTAAATGGTGGGAGAGAGTTTGATGTGCTGGGATAGAAAGTTCCAGAGTATGGGGGATACACAGGAGAAATCTTTGAGCCAATGATGTGAGGAGCAGACAAGAGGAGAGCAGAGTAGAAGATCTTGTGAGATATTTTGAGGACATCCTTGAATGCCATTTTTTATATTTTGAACTGATTTAGCTGGGCAATGGGTAGCCGGTGAGGGGATAGTCAGAGGGGGAGGCAAAGGTGAAATGAGGGGAGAAGTGAATTAACCTGGCAGCAGAGTTAAGGATGGATTGGAAGTTTGCAAGAGTGTAAGACCTGAGGCCACAGAGAAGGATGTTGCAGTAATCTAGGCAGGAGATAACGATGGCATGTGTTAGTATTTTTGTTGACTCGAGGTTAACCCCTTAAGGACACGGCCAATTTTGGCCTTGAGGACAGAGCAATTTATTTACATTTCCCCTCTTTGCATCCCGACGCTCATAACTCTTATTTTTTGTACGACGTAGTTGTAGGAGACACTTTTTTGCGGGACGAGTTGTACTTTATGTAGGTGCCATTTTTTGGTACAAATACATTATCGTTTAATTTCTATAAATTTTTATTTTGGCGAAAATGCAGAAAAAAAAGCAGTTCCACTGCAGTTTTAATATATATATATTTTTTTACACCGATCATCATAAATAATGTTATACATTTGTTGTACAGGTTGTTACGGTCGTGGCGATACCAAATATGTCTATATTATTTCATGTTTTGGGACTTATATTTTAACCACTTAATGACCAGCCTATTTTAGACCTTAATGACCAAGCCATTTTTTACGTTTTCCATCGTCGCATTCCAAGAGCTATAACTCTTTTATTTTTGCGTCGACATAGCTGTATAAGGTCTTGTTTTTTGCGGGACAAGTTGTACTTTTTAATAGCACCATTTTGGGGGACATATTATTTATTGATTAACTTTTTCGCGTCTTAAATCAACGGTGTTTACCGTGTGATATAAATAACACCATAACTTTATTCAGCGGGTTGTTACGATTGCAACGATACCAAATTTGTATAGTTTTTGTATGTTTTACTACTTTTACACAGTAAAAACGCTTTTTTTTCAAAATTATTTGTTTTTGTGTCTCCATATTTGAAGAGCCGTAACGTTTTCATTTTTTCGCCGATGCGGTTGTATGAGGGCTTTTTTTTTGCGGGAAGACTTGTCGTTTTTATTGGTACCATTTTTGAGTAGATGCGACTTTTTGATCACTTTTTAATAACATTTTTTTAAAGTCAGGATTCACAGAAAACAGCAATTTTTCCATAGTTTTTTATTAAATTTTTTACGGCGTTCACCGTGCGGGTTAAATAATGTTATAGATTTATAGTCGGGGTCGTTACGGACGCGGCGATACCAAATATGTGTAACTTTTTTACTCTATTTTGTTTTTTTAATAGTAAAGCATTTTGTAAGGGGAAAAGCTGGGTTTTTCATTTTTTTTCAAATTTTTTTTTTCATTAACTTTATTAAACTTTTTTTTAACTTTTTTACTAGTCCCACTAGGGGACTATAATATGCGATTCTCCGATCGCTATTGTAATACACTGCAATACTTTTGTATTGCAGTGTATTACTGCCTGTCCGTTTAAAACGGCCAGGCATCTGCTAGGTCATGCCTCCGGCATGATCTAGCAGGCAGTCGCTCCAGGCAGACCTGGGGGCCTTTATTAGGCCCCCGGCTGCCATTAGAGACACAGACACTCGGCGATCGTATCGCCGGGTGTCGGTGGGGGAGAGAGGGAGCTCCGTCCCTCTCTCCAAAACCACTCAGATGCGGTGCACGCTATTGCGCACCGCATCTGAAGGGTTAAACGGGTGAGATCGATACTAATAATCGATCTCACCCGGCAGAGCAGGGACGCTCCCAGCCCTCAGCTGCCTCTAGCAGCTGAGAGCGGGGAGATTTGACACTCCCTGCTCTGTTTACTTTATCTTGATGCAGTGCCGTAAAAAGGCACATGCATCAGAATAAAGCCCGTTAGTGGCCGCCGTTAAAAGGCGTATTGGCGGTCACTAACGGGTTAAAAAGTTTATTTATTATAAAAAATGTGTGTATCTGTGTATCTTTTTTACTTTTTATTTATTTATTTATCTATCATGAATTTTTTTCTACATTCATTTAACTTTTTTTTAATCCCATAAAGGGATTTATCATTTTGATTTTTATTTTGTAACTGTAATGTACTGGCATAGATCTATATGCCAGTACATTAGCCTGTGCACTGATTGTACACAGGCAGTTGTTAGGGCATATCTCAGTATGCCCTAACAGGAAATATGTTCAGACAGCCCTGGGGTCCTTCAATGGACCCTGGGCTGTCTGGCCATATGAGTTGTGGGTTTTGATCGCGTCACAATTATTTTCTGTGACGCGATTAATGTGCAGTGCCCCCTCTGAACGCCGCGATCAGCTTTTATTGCGGCATTCAAGGGGTTAACGGCGGAGAGAAGATGTTTCTCTTCTCTCCGCTGTCAGAGCGGGGCCGTAGCTGTGTATTACAGCCGTTGCCCCGCTCTCGATCGCGCGTACAGACGGCTGTCACACAGGACGAGTATGCTCGTCCTAATGCGCGAAGTGCTCGCCGCTCAGGACGAGCATACTCGTCCTGTGTCGGCAACCCATTAAGGTAAGAGCAGATTCAAAATAGGTTTTTGAGGTGAAGGCAACAAGAAGTGGTAAGGGCTTGGATGTGCAGTTTGAAGAACAGGGCGGTATCAAAGGTTATCCCGAGATAGCGGTCTATTGAGACTGAAGAAAGTGTGGAGCCATTAACTGTAATTGATAATTCACCGCCTTTCCCCATCTAACTCAGCCCCCTTACCAAAACGACGTTTTCTCCATGTTGAGTTTAAGGAAGTGGACGGCAAAGAAGTAGTATATAGCTGTTAAAGACTTTAGAAATCTGGATAGCAGAGAGGTGACATGTGGGCCAGAGAGGTAAATTTGTGTGTCCTCAGAATAAGGTTTGGATTTTATGAGCTGTCCCAGGCCAAAGGTGTAAATAAAGTACAAGAGTCCCAGGACAGAGCCTTGAGGGACACCAACAGAGAGAAGGCAAGATGAGTATGTGGTTTGTCAGCAGGAGACACAAAGTTTGGTTGGTGATATTTGAGGAGATCCAGGAGAGGGTCAGGTCTGTGATACCAAGAGATGAGACAATTTGTAACAGGAGGGAGTGGTTGACTGTGTTAAAGGCAGAGGACAGGTCTAGAAGAAGGAGCACAGAGTAATGTTGTGAGGCTTGGCAGTTAATAAATCATTAGGCACTTTGGTCAGGGCTGTGTCAATGGAGTGGTGGGGTCGGAAGCCAGATTATAGATGGTTGAAAACAAAGTTGTATGACAGGTGGCAGGACATTTCAAGAAGTTCCGAAGCCAATTAAAGTAGTGACATGCGGCGATAGTTGAACAAAGAGGTGAGGTGTGATTTGAAGAGTAGGATTGAGAGCTTTCTATCAGTAATGTTGGAGAAGCAGGTTATGGGGCACTGAACAGCTATGGGGAGGGCTTATGGGGACTGTAGATTGAAGCTTTCGCTAATGTTGTTAATCTTGTATTTTATATGTGTGACAAACTCTTCGGCTGATATAAGAGATGTTGGAAAGAGCTCCGTGGGCCAGAGTAGGGAGTCAAAAGCGAAATAATTTTTGGAGGTTATGGGACAGAGATGATATGACAGTAGACAAGTAGTCTTGATTTGCAGAAGTGAGCGCAAATTTGAAGGTGAGAAGTGCATCTTAGTATGGGGTGAAATCTTCCTTGGAATGGGTTTTCTTGCATTGTTGCTCTGCAAACCTGAAAGCTTGCCTCAGTTTTTTCGTCCGAATGGTGTGCCACGGCTGTCTATTGACTCGGCAAGATTTGGTGTTTGTGAGAGGGATCTTCAGAGCTGAGGTAATTGTGTTTTTATAGGAAACAGGGGCTATGTGTGAAGTGAAGAGATGGTAGAAATGGGTAGGAGTCAGAAAGCATACAAACATCAAGAGATTTAAGGTTTCTACGAGGTTATGCTAGTTTTTGGACTTGGGGTGGGCATTTGAAGAGAAAAGGGATGAGAATGTAAGTATATTGTGCTCAGATAGGGGAGAAGTAAGTTTGACAGGTTAGATAGGGAACAGAGGCGTTTGAAAATAAGGTCTAGTTTGTGGCATAACTTGACGCTTTAAGTCGAAAAGAGGATGTGAGTGATAGCAGCTTCGAGGCAGCTAAGTGGGATGTATCAATCGGGATGTTGAAGTCACCTATAATGATGTTGGGGATGTCAGTTGAGAGAAGGTGTAGGAGCCAGATGGTGAAGTGGTTGATAAAGGTGGTGGCAATGCCTGTAGGTCAATAGATGATGGCCGGTTGAAGGGAGAGTAGATACAGGCAGAGTATACTTCAAAAGAAGGGAGTGTGAGGTAGAGTAGAAGTGAAGTTGGGTTAAAGGAGCACTTCTCAGATAAGATAATGCCAACTCCTCCACTTTGTTTGTTGCCGAGTGGGAAGTGTGAGTAAATAGAAGTCCACCATAGGAGAGTGGAGCAAGGGGAGGCTGTGTCAGAGGGTATCAGCCATGTTTCTGTTAGACCCAAGTTATAGCTTGTAAGAAACAAAGAGGTTGTGAATGTAGGAGAGTTTGTTGCAGACAGAATCCATGAAGCTCCAGAGAAAGGGACTGTGGAAGCAGATGTCAAGCAAATCTTTTTGAGATTTAAAGGGTTGCCAGAGTTTGTGGTAATTGCTTAGTAATAGGAGGGAGATATAATAGTGGCGATTTGCTGTAGGAGCCCATTAGAAGATACGTCACCAGCAGTAAGAAAAATAGTGAGAGGGACAGTAGCTATGAGTAGGAAAAGGCGTAAGAGGTTTGTTTGTGTTTGAAGGGGAGGGTTTTAACCCCTTAATGACCGCCGATAAGCCTTTTCATGGCGGTCATTAGTGGGGTTTATTCTACAGCGCCGCCATTCCACGCCGCTGCATCAGAATAAAGTAAACAGAGCAGGGAGCTGTCAAATCTCCCTGCTCTCAGCTGCCAGATGTAGCTGAGGGCTGGGGGCGTCCCCGCTCGACCGGGTGAGATCGATATTAGTATCAATCTCACCCGTTTAACCATTCAGATGCGGTGCTCAATAGAGTGCACCACATCTGATTGGTTTTGGAGAGAGGGAGGGAGCTCCCTCTCATCCCACTGACACCCGGCGATAAGATCGCCAAGTGTCTGTGTCTCCGATGGCAGCCGGGGGCCCAGTAAAGGCCCCCAGGTCTGCCTGTAGTAAATGCCTGCTAGGTCATGCCGGAGGCATGTCCTAGCAGAAGCCTGTCCGTTTTAAACGGACAGGCAGTAATATACTGCAATACAAAAGTATTGCACTGTATTATAATAGCGATCGGATGATCGTATATTAAAGTCCCCTAGTGGGACTAGTATAAAAGTAAAAAAAGTTGAATAAAGTTAATAAAAAAAAACTGAAAAAATAAATAAATTAAAAACCCACTTTTTCCCCTTGCAAAATGCTTTACTATTAAAAAAACACAATAAAGCATGAAAGTTACACATATTTGGTATTGCCGAATCCATAACGACCCCGACTATAAAGCTGTTACATTATTTTACCTGCACGGTGAACGCCGTAAAAAATAAAATAAAAAAACAATGGAAAAGTTGCTGTTTTCTGTTAATCCTGACTTTAAAAAAATGTGATAAAAAGTGATCAAAGAGTCGCATCTACTCTCAAATGGTACTACTAAAAACTACAAGTCGTCCCGCAAAAAAAAAAGCCCTCATACAACTGCATCGGCGGAACAATAAAATAGTTATGGCTCTTCAAATATGGAGACAGAAAAACAAATAATTTTGAAAAAAAAGTGTTTTTACTGAGTAAGTAGTAAACATACAAAATCTATACAAATCTGGTATCTTTGCAATCGTAAAAACCCAATGAATAAAGTTAGTGTTATTTATACCACACGGTAAACGACGTCGATTTAGCGCGGAAAAAAAAAAAAAAGAGTGGGGAAATTTCAGGTTTTCTATCCCCAACAAAGTTAATGAATAAATTATATGTACCCCAAAATGGTGCTATTAAAAAGTACAACTTGTCCCGCAAAAAACAAGACCTTATACAGCTATTTCGACGCAAAAATAAAAAAGTTATAGCTCTTCGAATGTGACAATGGAAAAACGTAAAAAATGGCTTGGTCATTAGGGCCCAGAATGCAAGCAGGGGGGAAGGGGTTAATGTTTGGGAGACAATTGTAGTTTGTGTAATTGTCATGACAATTTCTCTCCCTCTTCGTGGGCGAAGGGTCTGTTACATTGGCTTTTTTCTGAAAGATATATAAAAATCGTCAGAGTCCATTGAGTTATAGGTTTTGGTTTGGGTGGGTTACATTTTGGGGTTTGGTTATATAATGTAAGGATACATGACATATGTGACAAAAACACAGAGATTCAGGATTAGAATGCATACTACTAATATTAATATGATTGCTATCTGTGGACTGTAACATCAAGGTCTGTGATTACAATAGATATATATTGCTACATCAGTAAAGTGTCATGCTGTACTCCTGATGAAAATATTATAAAAAATAAGGTTTAAAAATATACAACTTTGAATTATATAATGTTTACTTGCAGGTAATTGTGTTAGAGTGTGGTGGAGGGGAGTAGTCTTACATTAAGAGGGCTGCGATATGGTATATACTTTGCAGGCCATGGTGGGGAGGAGGTGGTGTGGTTTGCATTCATCGGTAGGGGTTTAAGATGGTTCATTTACTTTTTTTGTTCTGTCCTCTCTCTCAGTTCTTTGCCTAGCCAGCTTGAATAATAATGAACATAAGAACGTTAACGTGGCATGTACAAGGCTAAAGATAAATAAACAATAGTACATCTTTTTGTCCAATATTCATATAGACATTCTGCCAATCATTTGTCTGCTGGAAATACGTCTTATAGAGGATCGACTTTAGAGGAAAATGTGGGTGGGAAAAAAGTTTCACTCAATCTATTCAACATATACCAGTGGGTTTAGCGTTCTAATCTACAAGAATGGGGAGTACCAAAACTTCTCTTAGTTTATAGACAAAGAGGGAAGATATGTATTTCTGTACGGTTCCTTAAATGGACGTGTATCCTTGTCTTTGTATACATCCCACCTTCTTAATCTAGTGGGGTCCTGAACCAACTAATACAATTTATGAAACAAAAAACAACTGTCGGGTTTTGATAAATAGGGATCTAAATTGTGTATTGGACAGTCAAAGGAACAGGATTTGAGCAATAACCCTGTATTCTACTAAGGGAGTGTTACTCACCATTGCAAAATTATTTTTAAAAACCAGGTTTCTTGTGGTTTGGGGGGCTAAATATGGGAAAAAAAGGTATTTTATGAAAAAGCCACTTCCACAATTCAATATCAAGGATAGACTTGGCACAATCGAATGATCTGTTTATTAGATCTATACATATCCTAATGGGATATCGGATCATTCACTGGTTGTAATTTATATTTTAAATGAGCGAGGCTTTAGGGGCACAAAAACTTTAAAAATAAATTCTTATTGACTGTCCATTATGAACAATCATGACGAAATAGGGCAAGAAGTAAAAAAAAAATTCAGAACTAATTTCAATAAGGCACATATACATTATGTATGGGATGCCTTTAAGGCATTTCTGAGAGGCTCTCTAGTGAAGGAAATAGCTAACCTGCTTAAGAGGTTTGTTATACAACAAACAACATTTAAACAATCTGTTATATATGATCGAGAGACTTCATAGAAAATGTTTAATGCCCAAAAGGAGTATAGGGATTTCTTAATGGTTAAAGCCCAAGAGAAAATATTTTTCTCTAGATAGCAATATTTTTTGCAAAACAAACGAATCAGGCAAATTATTAGCATGCGTAGTCAGAACAACATAAGATTTAAGCAATCTGGACACATCTGGGGGCACACTCTCGTAATCAGGAAAATATTAGAAAGATTGTTTGGGTATTCTTTTTTTTTTTTAACCATACCAATCCACCTCAGGAGCAAACTCCCAAGATAGTGAGGAATACTTAAATAATATTAACTTTCCGACGCTCTCTGGGAGTCAAAGAGCTTAATCAGACGCCCCATTAACAATGAAGAATCTAAGAGAGGCTTTTGGATCTTTCAATGGCAATTTATTGCCCTGGATCAGATGGTCTAGCCTATGAGTTTTATAGAAGATATGTGGAGATATTTTTACCAGCCCTGTTGGAAATTTTTAATGAGTCCATTAGCTGTGGTAACCTCACGGAATCTATGTCAAAAGCTATTATTATATTGATGCTAAAAAAGTGTAAGGATCAAGTAGAAAAGGATTCCAATATTGTTGTTAAAATACTAGCAACGGTCTTACACTGGTCAACTCAAAATGGCTTTTTGCCACATAGGAACACAGATAAATTGCAAAAGGAATTTGCTAATATCCAAATGAGGGTAGGGGTATCTATTCTGCCCTGTTGAATGCCTTTGTGGTATCTAATTACAGGATAGAGCAAACTTTCCCCTGGAAAGTAATGGAGAGGTTTGTGAAGGATTTATTAGCTGTAGTAAGTGGTCGCTGCGCATTTTGCCATCACTTCTTCAAAAGGGGTATTAATAATATATACTCCCTTTGAAGAAGCGACGGCGAAACATGCGCTGGATGGTTTGCGGACAGGAGTTTGGTCTTTATAATGTACCCCATGTTGTGCTGCATTAAGTGACTCGTTAATACACACACATTTTATATATATATATATATATATATATATATATATATATATATATATACATACACACACACTCTACCGTTCAAAAGTTTAGGGTCACTTCGAAATGTCCTTATTTTTTAAAGAAAAGCAGTTTTTCTTCAATGATGATAACATTAAATTAATAAAAAATACACTCTATATATTGTTAATGTGCTAAATGACTATTCTAGCTGCAAACATCTGTTTTTTAATGCAATATTTACATAGGTGTATAGAGGCACATTTCCAGCAACCATCACTCCAGTGTTCTAATGGTACATTGTGTTTGCTAACTGTGTTAGAAGGCTAAGGGATGATTAGAAAACACTTGAAAACCCTTGTGCAATTATGTTAGCACCGCTGTAAACAGTTTTGCTTTTTTGAGGAGCTATAAAACTGACCTTCCTTTGAGCTAGTTGAGAATCTGGAGCATTACATTTGTGGGTTCGATTAAACTCTGAAAATGGCTAGAAAAAGAGAGCTTTCATGTGAAACTCGACAGTCTTTTCTTGTTCTTAGAAATGAAGGCTATTCCATGCGAGAAATTGCCAAGAAACTGAAGATTTCCTCCTTCAGAGGACAGCACAAACAGGCTCTAACCAGAGTAGAAAGAGAAGTGGGAGGCCCCGCTGCACAACAAGCCAAGTACATTAGAGTCTCTAGTTTGAGAAATAGACACCTCACAGGTCCTCAACTGGCAGCTTTATTAAATAGTACCCGCAAAACGCCAGTGTCAATGTCTACAGTGAAGAGCCGACTCCGGGATGCTGGCCTTCAGGGCAGAGTGGCAAAGAAAAAGCCATATCTGAGACTGGCTAATAAAAGGAAAAGATTAATATGGGCAAAAGCACACAGATATTGGACAGAGGAAGATTGGAAAAAAGTGTTATGGACAGACGAATCGAAGTTTGAGGTGTTTGGATCACACAGAAGAACATTTGTGAGACGCAGAACAACTGAAAAGATGCTGGAAGAGTGCCTGACGCCATCTGTCAAGCATGGTGGAGGTAATGTGATGGTCTGGGGTTGCTTTGGTGCTGGTAAAGTGGGAGATTTGTACAAGGTAAAAGGGATTTTGAATAAGGAAGGCTATCACTCCATTTTGCCACGCCATGCCATAACCTGTGGACAGCGCTTGATTGGAGCTAATTTCATCCTACAACAGGACAATGACCCAAAGCACACCTCCAAATTATGCAAGAACTATTTAGGGAAGAAGCAGGCAGCTGGTATTCTATCTGTAATGGAGTGGCCAGTGCAGTCACCAGATCTCAACCCCATAGAGCTGTTGTGGGAGCAGCTTGACCATATGGTACGCAAGAAGTGCCCATCAAGCCTATCCAACTTGTGGGAGGGGCTTCTGGAAGCATGGGGTGAAATTTCTCCCGATTACCTCAGCAAATTAACAGCTAGAATGGCAAAGGTCTGCAATGCCGTAATTGCTGCAAATGGAGCATTCTTTGACGAAAGCAAAGTTTGAAGGAGAAAATTATTATTTCAAATAAAAATCATTATTTCTAACCTCGTCAATGTCTTGACTATATTTTCTAGTCATTTTGCAACTCATTTGATAAATATAAGTTTGAGTTTTCATGGAAAACACAAAATTGTAACTTTTGAACGGTAGTGCATATATATATATACATATATATATATATATATATATATATATATATATATATATATATATATATATATATACACACACATACTTTCTAGGAGGATATTATCCCAATGAACTGATTTGACATTATGATGTGACATACATACTGTTTTACCTTAGTAAGCACATCTTACCTTTGACTTCGTATTATGTTGAAATTGTTATAGCCAGCACACTGTTTGCCCTGTTGTGATGTGATTTTCTGCATTTTAAATTGTTTGTTATGATGATATAATAGAATGATTGTTATTTTTCTAAATCTTGCCTTTCCTGCAAATTTTTCGTATGACCATAAGGTTATTACTAAGGCCATAACTGAGAAGGTACTTTTTAAAATTTTTATCTGAGCCTTGTCTAGCAGCGCCATGTATGGTAATATATATATATATATATATATATATACACATTATGAATAATATTCTTGCAATTGGCGGTGATATCGTTTACTACAGGTTGGACTGTGGCAGCAGCCCACTCACTGGATCCACTATTTCATACTCACATAGGAGTTGTGTCTGAATAAGCACAACCATAACCATCATAGGTGAGCAGAACCCTGTCTCGACCGTTCTGGAATTTTGGCATTCCACACAAGTATTGATTTTTGTTGACGCAATCCAGGCCAAAATATATTAGACTGAAGGTTTAGGTGCGTGTGTCAACGGACATCCTTCAGTACCCTTATCCAGATCCAAATCGATATGTTAAATCGATATATCGGAGAGAAGTAAAACACAAAGAGACACACTTTGTAAACCCAAACATCCTTCTCTGCTTTACTGATAGATTGCAATAATGTAACGACTGTGGCCACGGACCGCCGCCTCACCCATAGGCAAACGGCCGCGAACGCCGTCTGCCAGCATCTCCCTCCCTGGAGATGACAGCTTGCGTGGCCGTCCTGGTCTGTGTAGTAGGGTGCATGCACGTGTCCCCAGTCTTAAAGGGCCAGGGCACGCGCTCACTAAAGTTTCCCTAACCTAACCCCAGATCACCCTGGAATATAAACGGGGCACTGTCCTTCCACTCCTTGAATGAGCATTGTTGTTGTCTACCCATGTTCGTAATGCAAATGGTCCCTTAGTTGTATCCTGCTCTCTGTGTTCCTGTGCTCTGCTTTCTGTATCCTGTGCTTGTTCCTGAGCCTTTCCAGTGTTGGAGTCGCTTTGTGTCATCCGCTACGCCTGCTGTTATACACCACGTCTGGTGTCACCTGCCACTCCTGGTATCATCCGCCACATCTAGCTCTACCTACCACGTCAAGTCCCATCTGTGCCAAAGACTCTGCTACTGTCTGGACCATCTCAGGTACCCTTGTGCTATGAACTTTGTATAGACTAACTTGGTAAACAAAATGCGTTCCCAGAGGCATCAGACACTTTTCTCATAATAAAGAACTGGTAAATATTTAGCTATAACAAGGAATCATAACATTAGCTAAGAAACAAAAATATATAATTGTTCAGACAATCCCAGCACGAATTTACATATTTTAAAGAAAGATGATTCTTCAAGATACAAAATGGATTCTTTAAAGAGGCTCTGTCACCAGATTTTGCAGCCCCTATCTGCTATTGCATGTGATAGACGCTGCAATGTAGATTACAGTAACGTTTTTATTTTAAAAAAACGAGCATTTTTGGCCAAGTTATGACCATTTTCGTATTTATGCAAATGAGGCTTGCAAAAGTACAACTGGGCATGTTGAAAAGTAAAAGTACAACTGGGCGTGTTGAAAAGTAAAAGTACAACTGGGCGTGTATTATGTGCGTACATTGGGGCGTGTTTACTACTTTTACTAGCTGGGCGTTGTGCATAGAAGTATCATCCACTTCTCTTCAGAACGCCCAGCTTCTGGCAGTGCAGACACAGCCGTGTTCTCCAGAGATCACGCTGTGTCGTCACTCACAGGTCCTGCATCGTGTCAGACGAGCAGGCACCAGAGGCTACAGATGATTCTGCAGCAGCATCGGCGTTTGCAGGTAAGTCAATGTAGCTACTTACCTGCAAATGCTGATGCTGCTGCAGAATCAACTGTAGCCTCTGGTGCCGACACGATGCAGGACCTGTGAGTGACGTCACAGATCTGCACTGCCAGAAGCTGGGCGTTCTGAAGAGAAGTGGATGATAGTTCTCATCAGAAAGCCCAGCTAGTAAAAGTAGTAAACACGCCCCGATGTACACACATAATACACGCCCAGTTGTACTTTTACTTTTCAACACGCCCAGTTGTACTTTTGCAAGCCTCATTTGCATAAATACGAAAATGGTCATAACTTGGCCAAAAATGCTCGTTTTTTAAAAATAAAAACGTTACTGTAATCTACATTGCAGCGCCTATCTGCTGCAATAGCAGATAGGGGTTGCAAAATCTGGTGACAGAGCCTCTTTAAGATATAAAATGGATACTCCATGCAAGATGGAGTCACATAGCAACACTTTCAAAATTGCGTCACATAAACATATTTTGCTCACTTTCACAATTTTGTTGAAGATATCCTGATTCGGTGAACACTTCTCTGGAGTTGTTTGACCTTTGCTTAACCTGTAAGCCAAGATATTGAGGGTTTCCAGAATCTGTACAGCTAAATGGAAGAAAATAAAAAAACATTAAAGAGGCTCTGTCATCAGTTTTAGAGATGAGCGAACCGGGACAACCGAACCCGGTTTCGGTCCGAACTTCCGGAAAAGTCCGGTTCGCAGCGAATCCGAACTTCACCGGGTTCGGCCGAACCCGTTTTGACCGAACCCGGTCAAAAATATTATACAAATCGGCAGCCACTTATCTCTATCAATCACTGATAGAGAAAAGAGGCTGCTGATTAAAAATAAAATAAAAAGCATTTCATACGTACCTGGTCGTTGTCTTGCGGACGAGTCCCTCTTCTTCCTCCAGCCCGACCTTCTTTCCTGACGCGGCAGCCTGTGATTGGCTGCAGAGGCCTCTGCACCCTGTGATTGGCTGCAGACGCCTCTGCAGCCCGTGATTGGCTGCAGCGCTCACATGGGCTGCATCGTCATCAAGGAATGTCGGGCTGGATGTCGCGAGGGACGCGTCACCAAGGCAACGGCCAGGAGACCGGACTGGAGGAAGCAGGGAGTTCCCGGTAAGTATGAACGTCTTTTTTTTTTTTACAGGTACTCTATATTGTGATCGGTAGTCGCTGTCCAGGGTGCTGAAACAGTTACTGCCGATCAGTTAACTCTTTCAACACCCTGGAGAGTGACTATTTACTGACGTCGCCTAGCAACGCTGCCGTAATGACGGGTGAAAACATGTAGCCACCCGTCATTACGGGGCCTCATGCACACGACCGTAAAAACACCCGTTATTACGGGTCGTAATTACAACCCGAAATAGCGGGCCCATAGACTTCTGTTAGCCACGGGTACCTTCCCGTTTTCTCACGGGAAGGTGCCCGTGCCGTTAAAAAGATAGAACATGTTCTATTTTTTTATTTTACGGGCCGTGCTCGCAATTACGACTCGTAATTACGAGCACGGCCGGCCACGGGCAGCCGGCCGCTTTTGCGAGCCGTGCTGTCATTATAAGGGTATGTTCACACGACAGCGTCCGTTACAGCTGAAATTACGGGGATGTTTCCACCTGAAAACATCCCCGTAATTTCAGCCGTTACGGCATGTGCAGGTGCTTGAACGCCGCGTCCATTACGGACGTAATTGGCGCTGCTATTCATTGGAGTCAATGAATAACGGCTCCAATTACGGCCAAAGAAGTGACAGGTCACTTCTTTGACGCGGGCGTCTATTTACGCGCCGTCATTTGACAGCGGCGCGTAAATATACGCCTCGTGTGAACAGACAAACGTCTGCCCATTGCTTTCAATGGGCAGATGTTTGTCAGCGCTATCGAGGCGCTATTTTCGGGCGTAATTCGGGGCAAAAACGCCCGAATTACGTCCGTAATTAGTGCGTGTGAACATACACTGTGTTTGTAAAATAAAAGAAAAAAATTTTCCGCAATGCAAAAAAATAAAATGAACACATTTATTAACCCCTTCCCGCTTTTGGGCCTGACTGTACGTCCAAATTCAAAGTGAGTTCCCGCACACGGGCGTACAGTAATGCCCTGTAGATGAAGCCGGCACAGGAGCTGTGCGCGCTTCATCTTCAGCAGCTGTCAGCTGTCATATACAGCTGACATCCCGCTGTCATATACAGCTGACATCCCGCTGCAATAGCTGCGATGGCAGTTACCGCTGACCGCAGCCATTTAACCCCTTCAATGCGGCGGTCAATGGCGTCCGCCGCATTGAAGTGGTTGACAGAGGGAGGGAGCTCCCTCTGTACCCCCCGGCCCCCCTTGCGATGGATCGAGGATGGCGATGGTTGCTATGGCAACCAAGAAGCCATTGCTAGGTATCCTGGTTGCCCAGGTACGATAGCCTATTAGGTCCTGCCCGAGGCATGACGTAATAGGCTAACTGTCAAATGAAGAATGACAGTTACGATACACTGCACTACATAAGTAGTGCAGTGTATTGTACCGGGGATCAGTTAGATTGCTAGGTATCCTGGTTGCCCAGGTACGATAGCCTATTAGGTCCTGCCCGAGGCATGACGTAATAGGCTAACTGTCAAATGAAGAATGACAGTTACGATACACTGCACTACATAAGTAGTGCAGTGTATTGTACCGGGGATCAGAAGACCAGATCTTCAAGTCCCCAGGTAAGTGTAATAAAAAAAAGTGTAAAAAGTGAAAGAAAAATAAATAAATAAAAGTTTTAACTAATAAAAACAATAATCGCCCTGTTTCCCTGATCAACTCCTTTATTATTAGAAAAATAATGAAAACATGACAAAAAAAACTATACATAATAGGTATCGCTGCGTTCGGAATAGCCTGATCTATAAAAATATCACATTATTTTTAGCGCACGGTGAACACCGTAAATTTTTTTTATAAAAAACAATGACAGCATTTTCCTTTTTGGTCATCTTGTCTCAAAAAAAATGTAATAAAAAGTGATCAAAAAGTTGCAAGTAATGCAAAATGGTACCAATGGAAACTACAGTTAGTCACGCATAAAACAAGCCCTCCCGCAGCGATATCAACTAAAAAATAAAAAATTTATGGCTGTCAGAAAATGGTGACACTAAAACATGATTTTTTCTAGAAAATAGTATCTTTATTGTGGGAACGTAGTGAAACGTAAAAAAACGATATACATTTGGTGTCGCTGTAATCGTATCGACCCACAGAATGGAGTTAAGAGGCTCTGTCACGAGATTCTCAAATCTCTATCTCCTATTGCATGTGATCGGCGCTGCAATGTAGATAACAGTAAAGTTTTTTTGTTTTTTTTTAAAACGTTCATTTTTGGCCAAGTTATGAGCTATTTTATATATATGCAAATGAGCTTTGAAATGGACACCTGGGCGTGTTTTTATTTGTATGTCCAACTGGGTGTGTACTGTGTTTTTAACTGGACGTGTTTACTTGTTTCACTAACTGGGCGTTGTGAATAGAAGTGTATGATGCTGACGAATCAGTGACCAATCAGCATCATGCACTCCTCTCCATTCATTTACACAGCACATAGTGTTCTTACTAGAACGATGTGCAGCCACATACACAAGTGTCCTGATAATGAATACACATGACTTCCAGCCTGGACGTCATGTGTATTCAGAATTCTGACACTTCTGAATCCTTTCTGTGAGATTTCCAGCAAGGGAAACTAAATCTCATTTACCTCGTAATCTCGCGAGATTACGAGCGGCTTGCTGGAATCTCACAGAAAAGATTCAGAAGTGTCAGAATTCTGAATACACATGACGTCCAGGCTGGAGGTCATGTGTATTCATTATCAGGACACTTGTGTATGTGGCTGCACATCGTTCTAGTAAGATTCGGCAATACTGGAGCGCAGATATTTTGTATAATACCCCAAAAACCCGGCCTGTGCATAAAAGATTGGTTCAAAGCGTACCACACCAATCCATGGATTATTCATTCACCCCATTATTACATCATCCTATTATGCCCAGCTTATATATACCCTGATGTACTCTGCACAGATTGCATATACCCTGATGTACTCTGCCCAGTTTACATATGCCCCCACATTATAAGATAAAATACCACTAAAACACCAAGCAAAATCTGCACTTCAAAAGCCAAATGGTGGTCCAACTGAGCCTGGCAGTGTGCCCAAATGGCAATTTATGACTACATATGGGGTATTACTGTATTCTGGAGAACCCGCTTAACAATTTATGGGATGTGTGTCTACGGTGGTACAAGCTGGGCACAACACATTGGGCACTGAAATGGCATATCTGTGGAAAACGGCAATTTTCTATCTGCAACATCTATGGTTTACCCATTTTTGCAAAACACTTGTGCGGTCAAAATGCTCACTACACCCCTAGATAAATTCTTTGAGGGATCTAGTTTCCAAAATGGGGTAATTTTTTTGGAGTACCACTATACTGGTACTATAGCTCAATGCAACATCGTGTCAAAAAATGAATCTTGTAAAATCTCCACTCCAAATACTAAATGGCGCTCCTTCCCTTTAGAGCCTTGCTGTGTGTCCAGATAGCAGTTTATGACCACATGTGGGATATTTCCCTACTCTGAAGAAGTTGCTTTACAAATGTTACGGTGCTTTTTCTCCTTTATTGGTTGAGAAAATGAAAATTTTTTAACTAATGCTACGTCTTATTGGAAAATAATGTAATTTTTCATTTTCACTACCCATTTCTAATAAAATCTATGAGACACCTGTGGGGTTAAAATGCTCACTACCCCCTAGATGAATTCCTCAATGGGTGTAGTTTGCCAGATGGAATCACATTTTTCGGTAGTTTACACTGTACTGGTACCTAAGGGGCTTTGCAAAAGCGACACAGTGCAGTAAAACCAATCCAGCAAAATCTGCTCTCCAAAAGCCAAATGGCGCTCCTTCCCTTCTGAGCCCTGATGTGTATTCATACAGTGGTTTATTACCACATATGGGATATTTCCGTACTCTGGAGAAGTTGCTTTACAAATGTTATGGTGCTTTTTCTCCTTTATTTGATGAGAAAATGAAACATTTTGACCTAAAGCTATGTCTTAGTGGAAATGTTTTTTTATTTTTCATGTTTACTGCCCAATTCTAATGAAATCTATGAAACACCTGGGGGGTCAAAATACTCACTACACCCCTAGTTGAATTCCTCTAGGGGTGTAGTTTCCCAAATGGATTCACTTTTGGGGGGTTCCACTGTACTGGTACCTTAGGAGCTTTACAAATGCGACATGGTGCCGAGAAATCAATCCAGCAAAATCTGTACTCCAAAAGCTAAATGGCGTGCCTTCCCTTCTTCTGAGTCCTGCCGCTTGCCCAAACAGCAGTTTATGACCACATGTTGAGTATTTCCATAAAGAAAAAACCAGAGGAGATCCAGCGATATAGATGTTAATAGGAAAAACTAGGTTTCCACTTTATTGGAGTACAAGATAAATGCTTGAAAAACACCAGGAGGAAAAGACAAGGTGGTGATATGCGGCAATAGATAGCCTACGCGTTTCAGGCACTGGCTGTGCCCTTAATCATGGCTAAGCATTTATCTTGTACTCCAATAAAGTGGAAACCTAGTTTTTCCTATTAACATCTTTATCGCTGGATCTCCTCTGGTTTTTTCTTCAATTGCTGCCGTGTGCCGTCGCGGTCGATCCGGGCGACTACAAACACTGGAGTGTTAGATTGGTGAGCTGGAGGTTTCCTCCCATTTCCTTTTTCCTCTGTTATTTTTACTTGAGTATTTCCATACTCTGGAGAAGTTGCTTTACAAATGTTGCTTTTCCTCATTTATTTGTTGAAAAAAAATGAAAAATTTTGAGTTAAAGCTACATCTTATTGGAAAATAATGTAATTTTTCATTTTCACTGCCCAATTCTAATGAAATCTATGAAATACCTGTGTGGTCAAAATGATCACTACACCCCTAGATGAATTCCTCTAGGGGTGTAGTTTCCCAAATGGAGTCACTTTTGGGGGGGGTTTCCTTTGTTTTTGCACCCCAAGACCTCTTCTAACCTGACATGGTGCCTGAAATATAATTTAAGAAAAGGAATGCTGAAAAATCCACTAGGTGCTCCTTTGCTACTGGGGCCTTTGTTTCAGGCCCGTAGCACACTAGGGCCACATGTGGGATATTTCTAAAAACTGAAGAATCAGGGCAATAAATATTCAGTTGTGTTTCTTTGGTTAAAAAAGCTTCAGTATTACAGGAAAAATGGATTAAAATGGAATTTCTGCAAAAAAAAATTAAATTTGCACATTTCCCTTCCACTTTGCTTTAACTCCTGTGAAACGCATAAAGGGTTAAGAAACTTTCTAAATGCTGTTTTGAATACTTTAAGGGGTGCAGTTTTTAAAATGGGGTGATTTGTGGGGGTTCCTAATATATAAGGCCCTCAAAGCTATTTCAGATCTGAACTGTTCCCCGAAAAAATAGGCTTTTGAAATTTTCTTGAAAATTTGAGAAATTGCTGCTAAACTTATAAGCCTTGTAACGTCCTAGAAAAATAAAAGGATGTTCAAAAAATTATGCAAACATAAAGTAGACATATGGGAAATGTTAACTAGTCACTATTTTGTGTGGTATAGCTATCTGTCTTACAAGCAGATACATTTGAATTTAGAAAAATGCACATTTTTTCAAATTTTCTCTACATTTTGGTGTTTTTCACAAAAAATATTGAATTTATCGACCAAATTTTTCCACTAACAAAAAGTACAATATGTCACGAGAAAACATTCTCAGAATCGCTTGGATAGGTAAAAGCATTCCAGAGTTATTACCACATAAAGTGACACATGTCAGATTTAAAAAATTAGGCTGTGTCATTTGGTCCAAAAGTGGCTGCGCACTTAAGGGTATGTGCACACGCTAGCTGACAGACTGTTTTCAGAAGAAAACAGCTGCGTCGTTTCAGCCGTAAATGCTTCTCCTCGTAATATACGAGGCGTCTGTGACGCTCGTATATCTTGAGCTGCTCTTCATTGAGTTCAATGAAGAACGGCTCAAATTACGTTGCAAAGAAGTGCCCTGCACTTCTTTGCCGAGGCAGTCAATTACAGCTCGTCTGCACAATACGTTGGCAAACCCATTCAAATGAATGGGCAGATGTTTGCCGTCGTATTGTAGCCCTATTTTCAGGCGTAAAACGAGGCATAATACGCCTCGTTTACGCCTGAAAATAGGTATAGGTCGTGTGAACCCAGCCTAAGGGGTTAACGAAAAAACCTGTTAAAACAAACATATTAGGTATCCCATAGTTACACCATACGTTTTAATGTAAACACCGCAAAAAATTGAAAAAACTGTGCATTCCTCCATTGAAAAAAAATCATAAATTAAACGCTTCCATACCTGTGTATGTAACCAAAAATGATATCTTAAAAATATACAACTTGTCAGAGAAAAAAAAAAACCTCCAAAAGCTAAGTAGACTTAAAAATAAAAAGTTACTAAAAATGAAGAAAAAGGTACAAAATATCTTGATTGTAAGTATGATGTATTATCAATAGAGAATGTTTCCATTTATTTAATAAATAAGAGAAATGCCTTTTCTAGGATCTAGAATTTCTGCTAATAATTAAAATTATGTCACTGGGCTGGTTTGTAATCTTTAAAATGTTTCAAACAAACACATTAATTTATTTATTTAAGTTGTTGTTTTATCTATGCAGCCAGAGCTATGAAATTGGGAATTCAGATAAGAGGTACAGTACTGGACACACAATGCAGGTGAGCTTGTCTTAGTTCCATATCGCAATATAACAGAGAGACTGCAGGTTGGAGATACTTTATAAAACTGTTTTCTGGTTTAAAAAAATTGTGCTCATTAAAATTTTGTAACTGGAAGTCTATGTAATCATTGCAATTATACCAGCTCATGTATGGATGTGCATGTGTGTAAAGAAACAGACCATTAACATATTGCTGTGGTCCCTGGGATTTAAGCAAAATTTTAAATACATACATAGTACAAAGTTTCAGAACTCTAAGGCCACGTTCAGACGTGGCGGAATTGCTGTTGAATTCCGCTGCGGTCAGTCCGCAGTGGAATTCTTTAGCAGCAATTTTTTAACTTTGTTTCTATACATATACACACACATAGGAGGCATGTATACATATATACACACAAACACACAGGAGGCATGTATAAATACACACATAGGATGCTTGTATACATACACACACACACACACACACACATATATATAGGATGCATGTATACATACACACACACACACACACACACACACACATAGGAGGCATGTATACATATACACACACACACACACACACACACACACACACACACACGAGGCATGTACACAGATACATGTACACATGCACGCGAGGCATGTATACATACACACACACATGAGGCATGTATACATATACATATATAAATACACACACGAGGCATGTATACATATACACACATAAATACACACACGAGGCATGTATACATACACACACACACACACACACACACACACACACACACACACACACACAGGAGGCATGTATATATATACAGTGAAGGAAATAAGTATTTGATCCCTTGCTGATTTTGTAAGTTTGTCCACTGTCAAAGACATGAACAGTCTAGAATTTTTAGGCTAGGTTAATTTTACCAGTGAGAGATAAATTATATGTATAAAAAAAAAAAAAAAGAAAATCACATTGTCAAAATTATATATATTTATTTGCATTGTGCACAGAGAAATAAGTATTTGATCCCTTTGGCAAACAAGACTTAATACTTGGTGGCAAAACCCTTGTTGGCAAGCACAGCAGTCAGACATTTTTTATAGTTGATGATGAGGTTTGCACACATGTTAGATGGAATTTTGGCCCACTCCTCTTTGCAGATCATCTGTAAATCATTAAGATTTCGAGACTGTCGCTTGGCAACTCGGATCTTCAGCTCCCTCCATAAGTTTTCGATGGGATTAAGGTCTGGAGACTGGCTAGGCCACTCCATGACCTTAATGTGCTTCTTTTTGAGCCACTCCTTTGTTGCCTTGGCTGTATGTTTCGGGTCATTGTCGTGCTGGAAGACCCAGCCACGAGCCATTTTTAATGTCCTGGTGGAGGGAAGGAGGTTGTCACTCAGGATTTGACGGTGCATGGCTCCATCCATTCTCCCATTGATGCGGTGAAGTAGTCCTGTGCCCTTAGCAGAGAAACACCCCCAAAACATAATGTTTCCACCTCCATGCTTGACAGTGGGGACGGTGTTCTTTGGGTCATAGGCAGCATTTCTCTTCCTCCAAACACAGCGAGTTGAGTTAATGCCAAAGAGCTCAATTTTAGTCTCATCTGACCACAGCACCTTCTCAAAATCACTCTCAGAATCATCCAGATGTTCATTTGCAAATTTCAGACGGGACTGTACATGTGCCTTCTTGAGCAGGGGGACCTTGCGGGCACTGCAAGATTTTAATCCATTACGGCGTAATGTGTTACCAATGGTTTTCTTGGTGACTGTGGTCCCAGCTGCCTTGAGATCATTAACAAGTTCCCCCCGTGTAGTTTTCGGCTGAGCTCTCACCTTCCTCAGGATCAAGGATACCCCACGAGGTGAGATTTTGCATGGAGCCCCAGATCGATGTCGATTGACAGTCATTTTGTATGTCTTCCATTTTCTTACTATTGCACCAACAGTTGTCTCCTACTCACCCAGCGTATTACTTATGGTTTTGTAGCCCATTCCAGCCTTGTGCAGGTCTATGATCTTGTCCCTGACATCCTTAGAAAGCTCTTTGGTCTTGCCCATGTTGTAGATTTTAGAGTCAGACTGATTAATTGAGTCTGTGGATAGGAGTCTTTTATACAGGTGACCATTTAAGACAGCTGTCTTTAATGCAGGCACCAAGTTGATTTGGAGCATGTAACTGGTCTGGAGGAGGCTGAACTCTTAATGGTTGGTAGGGGATCAAATACTTATTTCTCTGTGCACAATGCAAATAAATATATATAATTTTGACTATGTGATTTTATTATTTTTTTTTTAATGTAATCTATCTCTCACTGGTAAAATTAACCTAGCCTAAAAATTCTAGACTGTTCATGACTTTGACAGTGGGGAAACTTACAAAATCAGCAGGGATCAAATACTTATTTCCTTCACTGTATATTTATACACACACACACACACACACACACACACACACACACGCATGAGGCATGTATACATACACACATGAGGCATGTTAACATATACACACACACACGGCATGTATACACACACACACACAAGGCATGTATACATACACACACACACATGAGGCATGTATGCATACACACACGAGGCATGTATACATATACACACACATAGGAGGCATGTATATATATATATATATATATATATATATTTATGCACACACACACACACACACACATAGGATGCATGTATACATGTACACACACACACACACACACGAGGCATGTATACATATACACACACATATATAGGAGACGTATACACACACACACACACATACACACAGAGGCATGTATACATATACACACACACATATATAGGAGACGTATACTCACACACACACACACACACACACACACACACATGTATACATATACACACACACGAGGCATGTATACATATACACACACACGAGGCATGTATACATACACTACCGTTCAAAAGTTTAGGGTCACTTAGAAATTTCCTTATTTTTGCAAGAAAAGCACAGTTTTTTTCAATGAAGATAACATTAAACTGATCAGAAATACACTCTATACATTGTTAATGTGCTAAATGACTATTCTAGCTGCAAATGTCTGGTTTTTAATGCTATATCTACATAGGTGTATAGAGGCCCATTTCCAGCAACCATCACTCCAGTGTTCTAATGGTACATTGTAATTGCTAACTGTGTTAGAAGGCTAATGGATGATTAGAAAACACTTGAAAACCCTTGTGCAATTATGTTAGCACCGCTGTAAACAGTTGGTGCTGGTAAAGTGGGAGATTTGTACAAGGTAAAAGGGATTTTGAATAAGGAAGGCTATCACTCCATTTTGCAACGCCATGCCATACCCTGTGGACAGCGCTTCATTGGAGCCAATTTCATCCTACAACAGGACAATGACCCAAAGCACACCTCTAAATTATGCAAGAACTATTTAGGGAAGAAGCAGGCAGCTGGTATTCTATCTGTAATGGAGTGGCCAGCGCAGTCACCAGATCTCAACCCCATAGAGCTGTTGTGGGAGCAGCTTGACCGTATGGTACCCAAGATGTGCCCATCAAGCCAATCCAACTTGTGGGA
Organism: Rhinoderma darwinii; assembly: GCF_050947455.1. Classification (NCBI taxonomy): domain Eukaryota; kingdom Metazoa; phylum Chordata; class Amphibia; order Anura; family Rhinodermatidae; genus Rhinoderma; species Rhinoderma darwinii. Next base: position 63,850,990 of record NC_134694.1, on the reverse strand, counting down.
GGGCCTTCTGGAAACATGGGGTGAAATTTCTCCCGATTACTTCAGCAAATTAACAGCTAGAATGCCAAAGGTCTACAATGCTGTAATTGCTGTAAATGGAGCATTCTTTGACGAAAGCAAAGTTTGAAGGAGAAAATTATTATTTCAAATAAAAATCATTATTTCTAACCTTGTCAATGTCTTGACTATATTTTCTAGTCATTTTGCAACTCATTTGATAAATATAAGTGTGAGTTTTCATGGAAAACACAAAATTGTCTGGGTGACCCCAAACTTTTGAACGGTAGTGTATATTCTATGTATATAGATATATACGCTGTTGCAGCTCTGAAACAATTAGTCTTCTCTCTCCGACCCTGGATTGCTGTGAGAGGAGAGTGATGAGGGCTATAAGGCTATATTCACACAACGTGAAAAAAAAGGGCAGTTAACAACGGATCAACGGTCAGTTTTTCATGGCTGTTTTGCATCAGTGTGTCTCGAAATTTTAATCAGTGTCCCGGTCGTCTGATTGTTTTTAACCGCCGTTTGCCATCCGTTTTTCATGGACGTTAAAAAAATAAAAATAAATAAATAGATGAATTGTAGTCATTAGGGTTTTTTTTGTACCAGCCATCTGAAAATACCATACTGCCCATGTAGACAGTGACACAATACCACTGTAGATAGTGCCAGTGCTCACATAGATAGTGCCGAATGTAAATAGTGCCACAGTTCTCACAGTAGATAGTGTCCACATAGTTTCACACTCATTGTCCATGTGGCTAACGGCACAGTGTCCCCTGTAGGTAGTGCCCATATAATGCCACACCCTCTGTATAGAGCACTCTCCTGTAGATAGCACCACACCCCCTGTAGACAGCACCATCCCATGCAGATACCGCCACCCCCCAGTAGATTGCACCATCCCCCCTGCAGATGTTAGACAGAATAGATGAGGAGACAGCACTTCCAACAGCACTTCCAGCTGGGAACAGCATGCTTGAGAAAGGTCCTGCTGGACTGAAACGTTGCACTTGTGATCAAAAAGCTGACATATATTGGAAGTGCTGTCTCCTCGTCTATTCTGTCTATCTGATATTGGGGACCGTGGATCCGGTCCTATTGAGGCGTGCACCCACTTGTGGTCCAGTGCTGTGGTAATTTTCTGCTTTGGATATTTCTGTCCATATATGTGACGTCAGGGGCTAACTCTAAAAGCGGTATCCCCTGCCAGAGTGTCGGCAGCACCCTGGCCGGGGATTTCGCTCCAGGAGTAGCCCCTGATGTCACTGTCCATATATGGATGGTGACGCCGGGGGCTTCTCCGGTAGCGGGATCTGCGGCCAGAGTGTCGTCCGGGGATTCAGCTCCTAGAGAGAGCCCTGACTTCACTGTCCAAATGGACAGTAACGTCAGTGGCTCTCTAGAAATGGAATCCCCAGCCAGAGCGGTCTGACGAGGTGGTGCCATCTACAGGGGGGGTGCGATGCTGTCTACAGTGGGGGGTTGCTAGCTACAGGGGGTGGCACTATCTGCAGGTGGCATAAAGAGAAGTCGGGGGCTAGCTCTAGGAGGGGAATACCCGTCACCGCTCCTAGTGGGAACTTAGGTGGTGCTATCTACAGGGGGTTTTGCGCCATCTAAGGGGGGTGTATTCCGGGGCTCTCAAAGCCCCGACAGGCATGAGTGCAACATTGCTTACAATGAAGCAGAACTGCACTCATTAAACCCCGTTCCATGCTGCCATCATTTATATACGTGACAACTGCATGGGGCTTTGGCATTATATAGCCGTATGGTAGTCATGAAGGGGTTAAACTAGATTTGACAAATTTATCACAGTGTTTCACGCTAGAGGATTAATTTGATGCACCTTTAGACACTTTTGTCTAACTTTATACCACCTCTTGGATGGCTTACTCAAGGCCAATTTTTTGCAACAAAATGTTTGCACATTTTGTTACATCTTAAGCCATACCCCTTTTTCCGTTAGGCCACACACTGGTTCCCCAAGTTAATAACTTTTTTCACTTGTGTCTTACTTATATTTTGCAGTTCCTTAACATCGTTCATCAATTGTGAACTGTTACCCTCCACATTGATTATCCTGCATTTAACTAATTCTTCACAGTCTCTTATTTTACCAGTCACCTCTCAACACAGATATCTCCACTTTAACAGAGCCCACATGCTCAAAAAAATCCTTTACAGCCCTGCAACATTGAGCTATTTGCCCTGATATAACCTTTAGGTTCAGTTCTTTCTCTACCCATTCTGGGTCTTTGCTGTCTCCTGGGACACTTTTTTTGCGGCCTCTTGGCACTTGCAATATCATCTCCACTCCCAACAACTTCCATCCCCTCTACTAACAGATGTGTAGCGTTCATGGCATTGGGCCGTCCGGTTTACTTAGCTCCTGCCATGGATCTGTGAGCATTGGTCCCCATCTCTTTCCTAGAAGATGCCAGCGCTCACTTTCGCTCCAGTCCGCTGTGTGCATGCTCTTAAAGGTCCGGCGCGCGCACATGAAAACAATCATCATCAACTCACATGATTTCCTGGACTATAAGAAGGCCTCTGCCCTTCTGATCCTTGCCTAAGCGTTGTTTGTCGTATCCTAGTTTGTCTATGCAAATGGTCTCCTAGTGTTTTCCAGTTCCCAGTGTTCCCTGTTCCTGTATCCTGTATCCCGTGCTATCCTGGTCAAGTGCCGTGCTGTGCTGTTGTCATGCTGTGCTGTATTCTACGCCTGTTCTGCTACTCCACGCCTGACGTCTACCTGCTGCCTAGTCCCAGCCGAGCTTGCCTTGCTACTGTCCGAGCTGCCACAGGTACCCTATACGAACTATGGACTGTGACCTGCTCCCTGTTGGCCAGCTGCCATACCGCCAAGGCGGTACGGCCCAGTGGATCCACGAACCCTACATGACAAGATGACTTGTTTCCTCTGGCGCTCTCGCTCTCTTTTCCATTCCAATACTCTCTAACATTGCTGCTTTGTCATTTTTTTCTAGCTGGTACAGAGGAGAACTTTAAATATCCGTCAAGTTTGCAATTTTTACTTGATCCTACAGTATGTTACCTATTTTTACTACCGAAGTAGTTAGTCTGCAAGATCTTCTTTCTCCTCTTTCCCAAGTCTGGTCATCATATGGTTTTTCAGAAAAAGGCACACTCAACCCTCCATACGATAATATCATCAATTTAAATACATTATACAAAGTCCACTAGGCAAATTTATTATAATGCAAAATGTACAGACTTACTGGTTCAAACTAAAATAATTGGTTTTGGCTTACCCAAAGCTCTTGCAAATGTCCAGAGTTCAAAACAGGGAGCAGCAGATGCCCAAGGATAATTACATAATGGGACGGCAGTGCAGAGCCGTTTAAATATAGGGGATAGAAATGGAGCCAGGTCTTGAAGTCTTCCTGGGGGGACCAGAGGCAGGCAATGGACATGTCCAGATGTCCCTAGATGTCTTTAAAGTGTAGCAAAATGTTTGACAAACTTCTGACATGTAATAGTGACACGTCAGAAGTTTGGATTGGCCGGGGTCCGAGCACTGAGACCCCCACCGATCGCCAGAATGATGCAGCTGAAGCGCTCGTGTGAGCGCTCAGCCACTTCGTGTCTGTTCAGCTTTTTCCGGAAAGCCGATGTGTCGAAATACGGGCTCATAGACTTTCTATTGAGTCCGTACACTGATACATTTATTTCCGTAAAAAGCCGAACAGACACGAAGCGGCTGAGCGCTCACACGAGCGCTTCAGCTGCTTCATTCTAGCGATTGGTGGGGGTCTCAGTGCTCGGACCCCCACCAATCCAAACTCCTGACATGTCACTATGACATGTCAGAAGTTTGTCAAACGTTTAGCTACACTTTAAGATATCCAGGAGATGAGCACATCAGGCTATCTCTCCAGCCAGGGCACATCAGGCCCTCTCCCAGCAGCTTGGCAACTCTGTGGTGCTCCAGTCAATCAGGAGCTGTATCAAGCAGTGGTTGTATCAGGAGCTGCGGGCCTGATCATTTAGCCCTTTGCTAGCATGAAGCTCTCAGCCAACGTATATCAACGCATCAGGTAGCAGCAGTACAGCAGGACAGTGGCCGCAGCAGCATCCCAGATGTGCCTATGTCAGATGCCTCTCATGCTCTTCCCTGTGTGAATTTTGTAAAATTAGAACCCAAAAAACAATGGTGGAATTTATGTTTTTTTTTTCATTTTACTCGACAAAAAAAGTTTCAACGTTTTTCAGCACATTATATGGTACATCAAGTAGTACCATGAAAACATATTACTCATCCTGAAAAAAACAAGCCCTCCAACAGCTATGTCAATGGAAAAATAGAAAAAAGGTGAGGATAAAAAACTAAAACTGAAACTGGCTTCAGCGAGAAGGGTTAATAAGAACTCAGCTTCTCATTCTAACTTGTTCTCCACTAAAAATAAATACATGTAAATAGACCAAGCTTCAGAGAAATATAAATGCTCATTAGCTATCAAACAGAAATGTAAACTTGATTTTTGGTTATTTATGCCAGTGTTAGCACCATAGAGGTAGCCTTGGAGTTATAGAGAAGTGCATGAAAACCAGTGGCTTAGGCTTGGATTCCCACATGTAATATTAGATGCAGTTGTTGTTATTGCAGTTTTTTTATGTCACATCCAGGAATGGATCCAATAGAAAGGAAAAGACTTACCGGTATATATCTCCTCTATTTTTATCCACTTCTCCGGTTTAAAAAACAAAACAAAACACAAAATGACATAAAAAAGACTGCGTGTTTGAAACCAGACTTTGTCCCATTCCATTTCACCATGGGAAGTGTAAGCCTGCAGGTTTCCACAGCAGGCAATCTGAGCCCCCAGTCACTGGATGACATGGTGTGATGACAAGCTAGCACCAGGAGCAGGTTCTCTTCTGAATTTTGCTATAGAGCCCTTTCTCCTTTATGCATCTTCCACATTATACCACTGTGTTTTTTTCCTTCATGTAGTCAAAATGATCAACATTATAATTCCATTTTTCTGCAGGCCAAAGTTCTTAGATTACTTGCCACAGTTTATCTGGAGTGGGACTGCAAAATGCACCATGACAAAGCACTTAGTGCCATCCAACTAGCTAATGAGGTAAAATGCATTTTTTTTTTCTTATAAAATGTTTTCTTGTGGTTTGCTTACTAAAAGCAATGGAACTACATCACTCACAGATAAATTACTACCTAAAGACCAATCACATTTTATACACAAAAAAATAAATTAAAAGTTGTCTGGCATTTAAAATAGGAGAATGTGAATAACTTATGTGACGGACGTTCAGGTTTTTATTTTACTGAAATTTGTACAAACTTTATGTAATGTAGATTTACTGTTTTGGTCTTTTTTACTGTTTTACTATCTTCAACTTAATTTTTATCTACACCTACTCTTCATATTTTTATTAATTTTTTTAAACTTTTTTCCTGTTTTTAATTCTTTTAATCTTTCTTTTAATTTTGTATAAATGAAAAAAAAAAAAAAAAGAGAGGAATATGCCCCATTCCTTTTTGTTTCCTTCTCCAGTGATGGGGCTCCCCAGGAGAACAGCTGAGCCTCAGATTCCTGATTTCATGGGCAGTTCATGAATTTAGCTTGAAACTGCAGGACTCTGAAATTGACTTTTTCAAGGTCCTTTTCACTGAGGTGTTTGTAAATGTAACGGTGGCCCAGGCAAATTTATACACCCATTAATTTTTAACCCAAAACCCACATCATCATATGTTAGGTGGACCCCCGTAGATTCAGCGGAGATGATGACATTTTGGGGCATTGTGCTGCATATGGGGCTAATGAAGGAGACCGAGATTAAGCAATACTGGATTGCAAATATTTTGTTCAACACCCCAGGTTTTGGGTTTATGAAGGAAAGGACTCCACAATTGATCTCCCAGAATGCCCCCCTTCCTGGGAGTTAGTGGGAAAACAATGTGGAATTTGGTGCACCAACTGCTGGACCAGGGTTACCACCTTTGCATGGATAACTTCTATACCAGTATCCCACTTTAAGTGCCTCTCTACCAGTAGTACTGCAGCATGTGTCACCGCGCAAAAACCAGAGAGGCCTCCCAAAAACACAGCTTAGCCAAAGACTCAGAAGGGGAGAGAGCAGGGCACTATGTAGTGAAAACATGTTAGTCAAGTATAAGGGCAAGAGAAATGTCCTTATATTGACGACAATTCACGGCAACAGCACAAGGTACCTATCCCTCTACAAGGTACTGCTACAATGACCCACAAGCTAGATTGCATCCTGGTCTATAATAAGTACATGGGTGGGGTTGATCTGATGAAGTACTGAAGGTGTGCAGTGCCATGCGGAAAACAAGGATGTGGTACGAAAAGCTGTCCGTGCATAATGTACTGATGGAAATGCATAACGCTTATGTGCAATCTTGATGTGTAGGCGAGAGGGGGTCAGAATCCCTTCATTTTCAATGGGTGGTTATTAAAGCACAACTATTTGGAAACCGGGAAGGGGAGGGCCCTAGTACATCTGCTAAAGTGCCCAAACGGTAAAGAGAAGGACATAAAAAAGGTGTGTTCCATAAGGGGATTTGGAAAGGACACTATTTACCACTGTGAAACCTGGCCCAAAAAACTAAGCCATGAATTATTGTTTTCATGTTTCATTTACCACAACATTATACTAATAGCGACATTGCACCCACAAACAAAACTTTCCTTTTTGAGCCTTCAGTGTGCACAGCAGTTAACGTCCACATATATGGCATTGCCATACCCAGCAGAACCAATTTTGAAATGTATTGGTTATGGTTCTCCGGTGGCACAAGCCCGGCACATCATAATGGGCACTGAAATGGCATATCTGTGGAAAAAAAATTTCAATTTTTCCTTTGCACCACCCATTGCACGTAAATTTCTGCTAAACACCTGGGGGGTCTAAATGCTCACGTAACTCCTTGATAATTTCCTTTAGGGATGTAGCTTATAAAAATGGAATCGCTTTTGTAGGGTTTCCAATGTTTTGGTTCCACAGGGGCTTTGCAAATGTGACATGGCATCCGTAAAACATTCATGCAAATAATATCGCTCCTTCCCTTTTGAGCCATTCCATGTGCCAAACAGCAGTTTATGACCACATATATGGTATTTTCGGACTCGATAGAAATAGATTTACAAATGTTGGGTGTTTTTTCTCCTTTTTGTTTGTGGAAATATAACATTTTGAGCTTAAACTACATTTTACTAAAATAAATGTTGATTTTCTTTATCACGGCCTAATTCCAGTAATTTCTGCAAAAAACCTGTGGGGTTAAATTCTTGCTATGCCCTGTGACAACCTGGGGGAAAACTTAGCTCACAGGATCGCCATCTCCAGGGTGAGATGGTTGGCACACATAGAAAGTTCACTCCAACACGTTGGATAAGGGTTTAAACCAGTTTTATAGCAAAACTGTACAAAATAAACCCTAGGCCGACCAGTGTCTAACTAATACATTCACCAGGGGCGTAGCTAGGGGTGGCAGGCGGGGCATGTGCCGCGGGCGCAACCCGGTGGTAGGGAAGGGGGGGGCGCCGAAGAGCAGCTGATCGCTGCTGATAGGCGCCCCGTATGTCGGACACCTGCAGCAGCTTTAGGAAGAGCCAGGAAATTACAGCGTTCTGACTGGGGTCTGTGACGGCCAGGGAGTGGACCAGTCCAGTCACCTGACTTGTCACCTGACCTCACATCAGTGACATGAGGTCAGATGAGACTCAGGTCAGGGGACAGTTCCACTCCCGAGCTGCAGCCTTCCAGTTCTGCGGTTACACATGCCGAGATGCAGAGAGGAAGCTCCGCCCACAGCCCGTCCTGACCTGTCAGCAAGGAGACATGGTGAGTGTCTGTGTGTGTCTGTGTGTGTTGTGTGAATACAGTGTGTGTCTCTGTGTTTGTATGTGCATATGTTACAGTGTGTGTGTGTGTGTGTGTGTGTGTGTGTGTCTCTGCATGTGTTTGTCTCTTGCATCTACTACATTATCTGTACTCAGAGAGTTATCACTGTGTTATCCGTGGTGTTACATAGGACTGCAGATAACTACTACATTATCTGTGCTGTGTACATATGTGCCTGTGTGGGTATATATAGGTCTGTTTGTGAATGTGTCTTTGTGCTTGTATATTTGTGCTTTTTATGTATTTGTATATGTTCCGGTCTGTGTATTTATCTGCCGGTGTGTGTGCGTATATGTGTCTGTACGTCCATATATTTACCTGTAATGAGAGGGGGTAGGGAAACGGACAAGTGAGCCCTAATCTACCCGCCACTCTGTCCCTGACTACTTGCAACGACCCGCCCTAGGCGACGGGGAACAACTGGGCGGCGGTCCCTACGCTCAGTAAGTGCACGAGACAAACAGACAAGGGTACACAAAGCTAAGGGAAAAGGGGCAGTTGCCCACGGCAACACCGTGAGCAACAAGAGTAGTGAACGAGCCGAGTCAAACCAGGAGTGTACAAGGTACCAAACACAGAACAGGAGAGTAGTCAGTAAGCCAGGGTCAGTATGGAGCAGGATCAAATAGTTAGAAGCTGTAGCTGGGCCAGGAAACCACACGAGAAGAATCACAAGCAAAGGAGGAACAGGAAAGGCAGGTATAAATAGACAGAGGGCGGGAGCTAGCTCCGTCTGGCCAGGCTGCGATAGGCTCTCCCACTCCTAAGCCTGCCATCCTGAGTGGTGGAAGATGGAGTCAGTCTCAGAGACATAGACTCAGGTGCAGACTGATTACCTATGGGCGTATACACAGAAGTTGTGCCTGGCAGATCCTTTACATTACCTGTATATATATATTCCAGATGTGTGTATGTATATTTGCCTGTATGTGTAAATATCTGTCTTTATGTATGTACAGTATATATGTTCCAGCATGTCCATATATGTGGTTAATTTTTGGTTTGTGTAGGGGGTGGCAATAGAGAGTCCCGCACAGGGCGCCATCCAAGCTAAGGCCGGCCCTGGCTGTTACCAACCCTAGTCAGAAGGAACTCCGTCGCTGCTTGCGCCGAATGACCTCCTCGGCTTCTCCGGTAAGTCACACCAGGCAGAGCGGAGAGTGGTAGCGGTAGGCTACCGCTCACCGGTCTATTCACAGTGTGGAGCTAAGTACAAGGGGGGGGGTGTGGTGCTATTTACAAGGGGGGGGACGGAGTGTGGCGCTATTTAAAAGGGGGGGATGTGGCACTATTTACAAGGGGGGGGGAGTGTGGCGCTGTTTACAAAGTGGCAGCGGGCTGTGTGTGGCACTATCTACAAGGGGGGCTGTGTGGCGCTATCTACAGGGGGCTGTGTGTGGCCTCTTTAATTTATTTTCTTTTAATTTATTTTTATGTTAATTACATTATAGAACTACATCGCTTGTAAAATGTAGAAATGCTTTTATACTCGAGTTACATTAAAAAAATAGTGAAAAAAAAATTACACCTCATTGATTGGTAGGGAAAGAAAACATGGCGAGGGGGAAGGAGATGTCGGGAAATAAATTGGGGGGGGGGGCGCCAATCTGAATCTTTGCCCCGGGTGCAGGAGAACCTAGCTACGCCTCTGCATTCACTGTGCCTCACTAAGAGAATAAACCTACAAAGCCAGAGAGAAAAAAATCCCTTGGTAAACCTACAAAGTATTCGAGTATTGTGTAACCCAAAAAATACATCAATGAAACAAATAAGAAGGTATCAGCAAAGAAAAGCCATAAGGCATGAATATTTCAAATATGCAAAAATGCTTTATTAGAAAATTTAGGCTGCAAAACCACCCACAATATAAAAGATACACAAGACATGGGTAAAAAAAAGTTACCTAAAAAGGTAGCTGAATATCACACACACAAATATATATATCTGGGGATAAATGCAATATATGGTACCTGGCAAAGTAAGAGAAAGCGTATAGTTTACTCCAAAAACCAGGATACTGACCCATAGGTGTGTGTGTATGTGTGTATGTGTGTGTACAGGTAATGCATAGTGGACCTTAAATGGAATGCTTGGCCAATTGCTAATCAGAGAAAGAGTGTCATCATTATTGTGCGCATGAGTCATTCCGCGTCCACATACCTTCATGCCGGCGTCCATCCACCCCGTCAGTGAAGTGCGCTGATTCCGTCACTAAGAGACCCTTAGCCTTGTGCCCAGTACCTCAAAACACCCATTTTTCCTGCCAGAACTTCTGACTCCCACAGGCTGGCAATACCTGTCTTCCTCAGACAGGGAGCCCTGTGTGAATAGCATACACCTGATATAAAGAGCCATCTCAGGTGAAGCCTAACTAGGCTCATCAGACAGCCCAAGACATGGACTGTCTGTATGGAGTGGAAGCCTGCCCTTCTCCTTCACACTCCAGCAAAGCAAGGCCCTATTCCGGGTTTTAAACCCAAGCAACAGCAGAGAAAAATCTCTGCTGTACATGCTGGCTGGTTGCTTTAAACATGACCTGTCCAGTAGCTGCAGTGCTACATTCCCCCGCCCCCCCCTTTTCATAAAGGCCGGAGGACTTATCACTTTGCACTCTACATCCAGGGTCAAAGCTCCTACGTTGGGATACAATTACACATAGTGTCACCACTATAGTAACAGACCTTTGATAATCACCCGTGGGTGTATTAGACATGTGCTCCAGCAACTCTTCTAATTTGGCATGCATAGCATCCTCATCCTTTGTAGGCACTACTAGCTTTTGCTTATCACAGTTGTATTTACGCGTGTTGTGCCCTACATTCAAGGACCCGTCCGCATCCACGAAGTGGCTTTGTGTGTCACCCCTTGCTTCAGACACTGGCTCATAGTGTTCAGTAACACTCATCTCATGAGTATACACCGTATCATCTACAAAACCACTTTGACGCTATACTCCCCTCCATCTTGGAGTTTTGTGTCTCAGCATTTAAATGCTCAGACTGTCCGTCCAGAGACAATTTTTCACCGCAGACATCTCCGGGTTACTTCTATCAGACCCGGTAATGATCGTCTCTGCAGCAGTGTTAGGGCCCTCATCCTGCTTAGCACCGCTTGTTGCCCTTAGCAACCTGTCTTGTGTCACATGTAACTTCCATGGCTAAAGCACACACTGTATCAGTATCCATTGAACAAGCCTGGTATAACGGCTGCCGCGCCCTTCCCCGCCATTCCCACGGCCTCTGCTCCGGTTCCGGCGACCTCCCTCATCAGCTGCTCGTCACGAGCTCCACATACCCGGTCTGGATGCTCTGCTGGCCCTGGATGGCTTCAGGTGAGTGCAGCCATTACCTCCTTCCGCGGTCGGCATCCTCCATGTGCGGCTGCAGTCACTAGAGGGCTCGCGCGCTGACTCGTCCTGCCTTAAAGGGCCAGTGTGTGCCTTTATTCCCAGAACTTCCTATTATATACCCGTTACAACATCTGCTGCCTGTCCTGACTTCTGCTTTTCCATCCACCCGCCTCTACCCGCTGTGCCAAGCATTGCCAGGGTTCCAAGCATCATCTCTCAGACGACACCGAGGATCCACGAACAAACCGGTGAGAACAGTTATAGGTTGAACAAGCCATGGATCCCCTTGACACAGCCCTGCCTGACACGGCTGATATGGCTCAGGAGCTTTCTAGACAACAAGTCTGCCAAGACCAGCTGTTTCAGCTACTGCAGAATGTGTCCACTCGTTTTAACGAACTAGCGCCTCCGGCTACACCACCACCACAGCAAGCTCCTGTCTACAGTCCTGGACTTCACCTACCTACGCCTGCCCGCTATGAGGGAGACCCCAAGACCTGCAGGGGATTTGTTAACCAATGCACCATCCACATTGAAGACATGGCACATCATTTTTCCTCAGACCGGGCTAAGGTGGCCTATATCCTGTCCCTGCTGTCTGGTGAAGCGCTGGCTTGGGCATCGCCCTTGTGGGAGAAAAACGACCCGATCATATACAACATTCAGAACTTTCTCTCCACGTTTAAAAGGGTATTTGAAGAACCGGGTCGAGCCTCTTCTGCAGCGTCCTCTTTACTCAAGCTCCGACAAGGAACCTCCACTGTAGGCCAATACGCCATTCAATTCCGCACCTTGGCTACTGAACTCCAGTGGAATAATGAGGCTTTGGTATCGACCTTCTGGGAGGGTCTGGCGGGCCGAATCAAGGATGAACTTGCTGGCCGAGACCTTCCACTGTCCTTGGATGACTTCATTACCCTAGCTAATCGTATTGATATACATTTCCGTGAGAGACCACAGGAATCTGCTCGAGGCAATCGAAGTTCACGATTGGCACCAACCTTCCAAAGACCTCTTCTGGTCTCATCTTCCCCCCGGTCGGATGAACCCATGCAGGTGGAGAGAACAAGACTCACTCCTGAGGAGCGCCAGAATAGATGCAAGTTGAATTTATGTCTGTATTGTGGTGGAAAAACGCACTTCCTCAGAGACTATCCAGTGAGGCCGGAAAACTTCAACATCTAGGGCCAGCAGGAGAGGCTACCATAGGTGGAATACCTTCCTCTCAGAAGATGACCATACCAGCAAAACTGTCCTTTGCAGGAACCACTTTCGACATTCAAGCCTTCCTAGATTCCGGATCCGCTTGGAATTTTCTGTGCCAGTCCTTGGTAAATCGCTACCAAATCCCAGTGCAAAGACTCACCAAACTGTTGTCCATTGCTTCTGTAGATGGGAGGCTCCTACAGGAAACTATCTATCTTGTCACCGAGCCCATTCTCCTGTTAACAGGGGCGCTACACCAGAAACGTATCTCCTTCTATGTGTTAAAGAACTCTCTGAACCCTTTGCTTCTAGGTCTACCGTGGTTGCAGAAGCACTCTCCTGTTATTGACTGGACTGGAGGTCAAATTACCCGCTGGAGTGACTTCTGTCACCAACATTGTCTACTATCTATTCGCCCACCTATGCCTCAGTCTGCAGAACCTAACTCAGCAGGACTTCCTACTCCATATAAAAGCTTCTCGGATGTCTTCTGAAAACAACAAGCTGAATCGCTGCCTCCTCACAGGCCATACGACTGTGCCATTGACCTGGTCCCCAACGCCATTCCTCCCAGAGGTAAAGTCTACCCTTTGCCTGAGACTGAGGCCATGTCTAGGTATGTCTAAGAAAATCTGGAGAGAGAATTCATCCGTAAGTCCTTCTCTCCTGCTGGCGCAGGGTTTTTCTTTGTGGGAAAAAAAGACAGCTCCCTGTGTCCTTGTATTGATTACCGAGGATTAAACCGAGGATTAAACTATTTCACATTAAAGAACAAGTACCCATTACCATTGATCTCAGAACTCTTTGACCGTCTACAGGGGGCGAAAATCTTCACCAAACTAGACCTTCGTGGAGCCTATAACCTCATGTATCCGCGAGGGAGACGAATGGAAAACCGCCTTCAATACTCGTGATGGGCATTTTGAATACCTTGTCATGCCCTTTGGACTTTGTAATGCTCCTGCGGTTTTCCAGGCCTTTGTTAATGCCATTTCTCGAGATCTGTTGTACAGCTGTGTGGTGGTATACCTGGATGACATTTTAATCTTCTCTCCCAATATTCAAACCCATCGTGTGCATGTGCGCCAAGTGTTACTACGTCTGCGAGAGAACTCTCTGTTTGCCAAGCTAGGAAAATGCCTCTTCGAGAGAACCAGCCTGCCTTTCTTGGGGTATGTCATTTCCGACCAGGGTCTTCAAATGGATCCAGCCAAGCTGTCCTCAATTCTCAACTGGCCTCGTCTGCAAGGACTCAAAGCTGTCCAACGCCTGCTAGGATTCGCAAATTATTACCGCCAGTTTATTCCTCATATCTCCTCTATGACGGCTCCTATTTCTGCTCTGACCAAAAAAGGGGTTAATGCTAAAGACTGGAATGCGGAGGCCGAAGCCGCATTCCAAGCTCTTAAAGTTGCCTTCTCTTCTGACTCAATGCTACATAGACCGGATTCCACCAAACCATTTGTTCTGGAGGTCGATAATTCTTCTGTGGGAGTTGGAGCTATTCTGTCCCAAAAGACTTGTAGAGGGAGACTGGTGGCCTGCGTTTTTTTTCCCCAAATTGTTCACATCCGCTGAAGAAAATTATGGAATTGGAGATAAAGAACTTTTAGCTATTAAATTGGCCCTGGAGGAATGGAGACATTTGCTTGAGGGTGCACTGCACCCCATCATCATAAAAACCTCCTATACTTACAAACTGCTCAACGCCTAAACTCTTGTCAAGCTCGGTGGGCATTATTCTTTATAATCACCAGATTCGAGTTTCAGCTTCATTACAGACCTGCTGGAAAGAATACCAAGGCTGTTGCCTTATCTCGCTTTTTTGACCCCACAGAACAAGAGCCCAGCCCCCAGTTTATTATAGATCCGAAACGTATGGTGATCGCTGCTCCTGCTGAAGTGGTACACATTCCCCGAGGAAAGACCTACATACCCCCGAAAAAAAAGGGATTGTGTTCTGCGTTGGGGCCATGCCTCCAGGGTTTCTGGGCACCCTGGCATCAAAAGGACTCTCGATTTGATTGGTCGTCAGTACTGGTGGCCTTCCATGTCCCAAGACACTAAAGACTTTGTTTCTGCCTACTCCACTTGCTCTCAAAATAAAGTCTCCGATTCAAGACCTGCTGGCCTTTTGCACCCCCTGCGTGTGCCTGACTCTCCCTGGTCGCACATTGCCATGGACTTCATCACTGATCTGCCTAGTTCTGCTGGGTGTACCGTAATCTGGGTTGTGGTGGATCGCTTTTCCAAGATGGCGCACTTCGTACCTCTCTAAGGCCTTCCGTCATCTTCCCGACTTGCAACACTGTTTGTCGAGCATATCTTTCGCCTGCATGGTCTTCCTAAGCACATTGTTTCTGACAGAGGAGTTCAGTTCACATCCAAGTTCTGGAGAGCCTTGTGCAAACTGCTGGAGGTCAAACTAGACTTCTCTTCCGCGTACCATCCCCAATCCAATGGTCAAGTAGAGCGGATAAACCAAATACTTGAAGGTTTCCTCAGGAATTTCGTGTCTCCGAGACAAGATAACTGGGCAAGTCTGCTTCCATGGGCCGAATTTGCCTACAACAACCATACGGGGGAATATACCCGCTCTTCTCCCTTCTTCTTGGTGTATGGCCAGCACCCTGGAATTCCCCTACCAGTCTCTGTGCCTTCTGAGGTTCCAGCTGCTAACACGGTCCACCTCGACTTTCTACGGATTTGGCAGACGGCCAAGACTCCATCCACAGAGCCGTAGCCAGGTTTAAAAGAGACGCGGATTAAAGATGCAGGATACCGCCGCAGCTCCTTCCTGGGGTTAAAGTCCGGCTATCCACCCGGTACATATGTCTGAAGACCCCTTGTTACAAGCTAGCTCCTCGGTTTCTAGGTCCCTATGAAATAACTAAACAAATTAACCCAGTAATTTTCAGACTTCGCCTTCCTCAGTCCCTAAAGATCTCTAATTCCTTCCACATTTCTCTGCTGAAACCCACCATACCGATTTTCGAAGAAAATTCTGGTCCATCCTGTACCAGCGGCTGATGCCGAATTTGAAATTCAAGAGATCCTGGATGTCAAACGCCCTCTAGCCTTAATTCCCAGAACTTCCTATTTAAGGTTCCTCCTCCCTTCCATCCCTGCTTATTCAACCAAGTTCCCCGTGAGTTCCCTGTGCCCTAGTTCCCTGTTTCCGTTCCTTCTGCCTTTTGTCTCAATTTTCCATTACTGACCTCTGCTTGAACTTGACTATACTTGTCTGCCGCCTGCCTTGACCTATTGCTGCCATACCGTTACAACGTCTGCCGCCTGCCTTGACCTATTGCTGCCATACCCGTTATGACGTCTGCTGCCTGTCCTGACTTCTGCTTTTCCATCCAACCACCTCTACCCGCTGTGCCAAGCGTTGCCTAGGTTCCAAGAACGATCTCCCAGACGACACCGAGGATCCACGAACAAACCGGTGAGAACCGTTATACTGGAAGACCACCTCTATAGCAACTGTGAGTGCAATTTAGCCTCCCACTATGCCTTGAGTTCCATCCAGCTCCAAATTAGCTTTTAAAAATCAATTTATGAATACGAGCAGCTCGGAGTAGCAAAAACACACAGACACGTTACTGTATGAAAATGCTTCTACTTTATTCTTATCAGCACGGATATTTATATTCAGACCATAACAAAATTGCAACAACAAATTAGTCAGAAAGTTTAGATAAAGTTCCACAACTTAATTGTCTCTTAGAGGGGCCGTTCTCTCATCTTCCCTATTATTGCTGCGTAGTGCTTTGCACACAGCACTATGATTCTCCATTTTAATTATTATTATTGCTGCGTAGTGTTTTTGCACACGGCACTATGATTCTCCATTTTAATTATTATTATTGCTGCGTAGTGTTTTGCACACGGCACTACTGCCTTAAAGTCCCAGAACACCTACCTTCTAATATAACTAACTTGTACAAACATATAAGGATATGAGTATATAAGGTATACAGTAAGTCTAAAACACTTTGGAAAATATTTTTGCTTACACACTCCCCTTACCTCCTGGGAAAGTGTGGATGCTACATGGGTCTCAATGTCTACATGAGAAAGACCTGCAGGGGGCAGAACTTCTTAGGGTGAAGCAGTAACCCTTCTCACACTATACATGGCAGTAGTGTCCTCATTGGTACTCCTCGGTTCTCCGTCATAGCGTGGTGGTAGCGGCAGGAAGCACAGGAGATCAGTACCGGTACAGACAGGACGTGTAGCAGGAGGAACAGCGGGAATGGGTGCGATGACGACTGTGGTTGGAACAAGCAGCCGATGGGCTATGGCGTTCACCGATAGGTGGAGTTGGTCTAGTCGTGACTGGAGATCCTCCATCTCGGCCAGCATGGCTTGTTTTGTCAAGGTCTCAGGTTGACCAGCGGGATCCATGGCCTGAGCGTACTGTCACATTGCAGGTTTATGGACCCCGCCGTAGCAGGGAGGCAGCTGGCCAAACAACAGGAACCCCAGAATACAAAGTCCCGCACAAGGGTACCTGGATAGTCCAGACAGTGGCCGCAGCTCTGGCACTGATGGAGATGGGTGCAGCAGGTAACGCCAAATGTGGCGGATGTCAGAGGGGCCGCAGGGTGGCCAGACGTGGCGAATCCCTCTGGACGTGGCAGAAGACACTGGACGTGGCGGATGACACAGATGCCGCAGGTTGCGCCAGACGTGGCGAATCTCTCTGGACGTGGCAGAAGACACCGGACGTGGCGGATTACACAGATGCCGCAGGTTGCGCCAGACACAGGATGTGACATGACTCCGACACTAGGAACAGGTAACAGGGCACGGGTAACAACTGGAACGGGAAACACTAAGGGACCATTTTCAAGACAGACTTGGGATAACTAACAACACTCAGGCAAGGATCAGAAGGGCTGGGGCCTTCTTATAGACCAGGAAATCATGGCAGTTGATGATGATGATTTCCTCTTGTGCCCGCGCACCCTACGGGACACAGCAGACCGGAGCGTCGGGAGGTGAGTAAACCCAATGGTTCGTGGCCATGGACGCTACAAAGGGTGATCAGGCTGATCCAGATTGTAAAGCAGAGGGGCTGCCGCAGTGCACTACTGTCACTTGATGCAGAGAAATCGTTCGACAGGGTGCACTGGTGTTTCCTCAAAGCGATTCTGAGAAAATTGTTTTTTTCAGGTATGTTCCTGTACGCAATCTTAGCCCTTTATACGTTACCAAGTGCAAGAGTTTATTACAACGGCTTTGCCTCCAATAAATTTGGGATATCTAATGGTACTAGTCAAGGGTGCCCTATCTCCCCCTTAATATATGATCTGATGGTTGAACCTCTAGTGCAGTCCTTAAAAGATGAAAAACATATTATAAGGGTGAAAGTAGGAGAGGATAGTCATCTAACAACCCCTTACGCAGACGATATTATTAGGTTTCTTTCTATAGATTAAATTAAACTAAATCACAGTTGCTGCCGCTCAACATACCCTCTTCAATGGAAGTACAATTGAAATCTTTATACTCTTTTAAATGGGTAAACATTGGAATTTCTTATCTGGGAATCATGATAGCCCCAGATATAAGAAATATAGTTAGGCAAAACCAGTCTTGGTTGGTGAGCAGGGTCAAAGAGATACTCCAAAAATGAGAAAGAGTTAACCTCTCTTGGGTCGCTAGGATAAACGCATATAAATTGTCTGTGCTACCCATTATATTATATACATTTCGGTGCATTCCGTTGAAGTTCACTCAAATTTGTGGACGAGCTATGGCATCTAATTCTGCACTTTATATGGGGTGGGGGAGAGGTAAGGTAAGCATCACAGATAGAATCATGACCCTTCCACTAAAGGAAGGCGGAATGGTACTCCCCGATCTGCATACCTACTATTTGGCCACACGTGTAGAGACACTGAAGTTTTGGTGGGTAGAAAAAACATCAATGCCATGGGTTCAGTTGGAGATAGATGGCCTGGCGAGGGGTTGGTCTTTGAGGCAGCTAATGCTGTTCTTCATTCTAGATTTAGGTACCCCGATAAACAATCTTGTAGGAGATATTCTGAAAGAGTGGACACGATTTCATAAAATCGATGGTAAAGCATTAGTTAGCATAAAGCGATCAGATTTTAGGATCTCATACCTTGAACAGATTATCCCAGATTGTAATTCAAGGTAGGAAAATAGAACGTTTTCTCCAGCTCACGAGTCTTGGTGTTTTGATCCCAGATTTTGCACGGATCCTTGAGGTGTCACTTGATTAAATCATGATGCAAAGGAAGAAAAATTTCAATCCAGCAGGGAGTTTAAACAGAAAAATCTTTCACTTTATTGAAAAAACTTTTAGAACTTACACAAGCAGAGGGGTGGATGCACAGAGCCTACCTGTTTCAACCGATTCACTCGCTCTTAATCATGGCATGTCATACAACCTTACTGTTCCACCTTGCATTTGTATGTGCAATCACAGGTATGGGAACTCCCATTACCAACTTTTGCCCAATCCCTGGTTACATAGGGCGGAGACAGCTCAAGGGAATTCCAGCCAATTAACCATTTGTTGCCCCAACTAAAAAAAAGGTAAATATACACCAGTTTTGCTAATAACTTTGTATAGCACATATTATACCCATTCCAATGTGTTACACATAACTTGAGATAGGGGGCCTAAATGGATGTATAATATCAGGTAAATATTTAGAATGAATAATTTTTGGGGGAGATATGTGTTATTGTAGTGCTCTGTTCACATGGAGCTTTCTGCATGCAGGAAATTCTACCTGAAAAAATCAATCAACTCTGTTTTTTTTATTCAGCTGAACTCAGTAAAGAATGGAACTCCTCCCTAACAACCTGCTCTCTTTACCTTATGAAACTTAATCTTGATCAAGAGGAGCTAAAGCTTTAGGAACTCCAAGATACCATTAATAAAAACAAAGAACAACTAACTAAATTCTCAAATATACTGGGTTATGATGCTTAGGAAAAGAGAACACAAGAATTCTTGGAAAATCTAAAAAAAAACATAATGGATACAAAGAAATCCAAATTCCAGCTGGATTTATACGACTATGCCCATGACAAAGTGTATGATTGGGGCAAAAGAGATAAAGCCCGCATCAGAGCTAAATCTATTCTAAAGAAACATAAAAACCCTAAGAAACTATCACAAAGTCAGCACCGTGTTAGCTTCAGCTCAACAGAGTAGGATTTCATTGATGGAGGCACCGAGGGCTCTGAAAATGATACTCTACGAGATCAACAGAAAAAGAAATACCCTCATCAACAGGCACATCAATCAGGTAGATGTTCAACTTTAAAAAAGAGGCAAGAGAGATGGGAGAGAACATAGGAATAAGGAAAGACGAAACCCCACGTAGGTTGAGGAGCTATCGACAATGAGAGATGAACAAAATGTAATTAATCTCTCTTCTGAAACTCTATCTGCTAGTCAAGGGTTCCAAAGGGCTTGAATTTGAAAAAAGAGCTAATGCTTCATTGCTGACATTGACATAGATTCTCTTTTTCTCTTCACATTACAATGTTTGTTTTGACATACTGAATTTAGATCTAGATCGCTTGCTTCTCTTTTTCTGATAAAACAAAATTATTGTTAGTAACTTAAAATGTAAAATCTAATACTTCATATTCAACATTAGACTTTATTCCTTATTTTATCAATGTTTTTTTTTTTAAAAATCTGTAGACACCATGCATTTGTGTGTGCCGACCATTCCATTCTTTAGCCTGAAAATTCCAGCAAATCTATATCGGTAATAATAATATCTATTTCATATTGACACAAAATTAGGCACTGTTCACACTGAGTTGTTTTTTTGCCACGTTTTTAACACGCTGCAAAATACGCACAAATAAAAAGGCATCAAAGGACACCTGTGGTATAACTATTCCCAAAAAAAATTCGGAGTTGATTGATTTTTTTCAGGCAGAATTTCCTGCATGCAGAAAGCTCCATGTGAACAGAGCCCTACACAAACACATATTTCAAGAATGTTTCATTAATTATAAATATTTATCTGATACTAAACATCCATTTAGGGCCCTATCTCAGGTTATGTGTAACATATTGGAATAGGTATAATATGTGCTATACAAACTTATTAGCAAAACAGCTGTATATTTACCTTTTTTTAGTTGGGGCAACAAATGGTTAAGTGGCTGGAATTCCCTTGAGCTGTCTCCACCCTATGTAACCAGGGGCAAAAGGTGGTAATGGGAGTTCCCATACCTGCGATTGCACATACAAATGCAAGGTGGAACAATAAGGTTGTATAAAATTCCATGATTAATACCGAGTGAATCGGTTGAAACATGTAGGCTCTGTGCATCCAGCCCTCTGTGCTTGTGTAAGTTTTAAAAAAAAATTCAATAAAGTGGAAGATTTTTCCTTTTAAACTCAGCGCTGGATTGAAATTTTTCTTCCTTTGCATCTGGAATTCAAGGAGTTGGCAGAAGAAAGGGCTTTATACCTTGAACGACATAACAGACGACAGTGGACTGGTAAGCTTCGAAAAGATGAAGATCAAATATGCCTTAGACCCTGGGGCCAACTAATCATACATCCAGCGGAAAAATACTGTAAGAAGGTTTGGCATATTGGGGAAAATTGACCAATTAGTTAAGACTCCCTCCCAAACCAGAAAGAAGCAAGCAACAAGAAGAAAGAGAAAGAATGTATTACAGAAAGTTCGCATGGTGAGCAAATTATTTTATTTTAGAAAATAATCTCTCCAAATAATGAAGACACAGAATTTGTTCAGGAGAATTTATTAAACACCTCCACCACTTACAAGAGTACGACACATGATGAAACAAAGAAAGAAAAGGCACAAGCTAACAACAATTCTCATATCAATAATGACTTTACAGTTGTTCATTTGTCAGTTTATATATTGAATACCGATCATCTTAAAATCCTGAAAAGAGGATTGAACTATGTGCCAACAAGTAATTTTGATCTTTATCAAACGTTATTAGATGTGAATAAATTTGTACGTTTATTGACGGTGAAGAAACACTTAGTGGAGGAAGATCAGTCCCTTCTTTAAAAAAACTATTTGAAAAGTACTCCATCAATTAATGACTTTGAGAACTTCACTTTTGAGGAACAGATGACCATCTAAAATCTCCAGTCATTACTCACAGAAAATTCTGTTTCAAGCGGACTTTTAAATTCTCCCAACAATGAGAATTAGTTGTCTAATCCTTCTTTTTATCCCTTGTCCTCTAGATCGAGTGCAATGGATGATTTTCAGCTAGCAGTAGAAGAAGCTCTAAAATCCCTGTTTAAAAACAAAAATAAAATTGTTCATAATCTCACCAAGGGAGAAAATTTAGCACTAAAAGAATTAGGTGAACTCAACAACATAGTCATAAAGAGTGCAGACAAGGGAGGGTCCGTGGTAATTATGGATTCTGGCCTATACAGAAAATAAATTATGCAATTATTGAATGATACTGACACTTATAAAATGCTACATATCCTTCTAAAATTGTCAACGTGAAACGACATAACATTTTACAGGAAGGCTTTACTCAGGGGATTTTGACCGAGAATGAAACAAAATATTTAGATCGGGAATTTCCCATCATTCCTATATTCCATGCCCTCCCAAAAATCCACAAGGACATATTCCCTCCTCCTTTAAGACCCATAGTCTCTAGCATAGGTTCGCTCAATTAACGATTAGGAGAATGACTGGATAATCAATTACAACCTCTGGTAAAAAGATCTCCCAGCTATATCAAGGATAGCACGGAGGTTCTTAAAATCATGGACAATTTAAAATGGTCTGATAATTTCAGTTGGGTGACGTATGACATTACAGCCTTATATTCCTCAATCCCTCATGACAAAGCCATCTCAGCTCTCAGTGACCAATTAGACAAATACACGAATTATACAGACGATTTAAAGGAATACATTTTGGATGTCACCTCTCACCTTTTAAAACATAATTACTTTCTATTTGATATTTTCTACTTACAATGTTTAGGCTGCTCCATGGGGGCGAAATTTTCACCTTCTCTAGCAAACATTTATGTGTCTTGGTGGGAGGAACGCTACATTTACAACAATTTGAATGCATTTGTCAAAAACATTCATTATTGCGGTCGTTATATTGACGACGTTCTAATTAAATGGTCGGGCTCCCATACATCAGTTCATAATTTTACACAATATATCAACAACAATGATGATAATTTAATCTTCACTTACAACATGAACCCCAAGTCTTTGTCCTTCCTTGACATCACTCTAACAGGAGATTCCTCAAAATCAAACATTGTAAGCATTCTATATCGTAAACCAACAGCAGGAAACTCGTTCCTACATGCAGCTAGTGCACATCTTAGACATGTTATCGATAACCTCCCTATAGGAGAATATATACGTGCCAAAAGAATATGCACCAACAACCACACGTTCCTCACAGAATGTAACACCATAGACACTAGACTCATGGCACGAGGTTATTCAAAACAAAAGTTAAATTGAGCTAAAAACATAGCCAATGTGAAGTCGAGATCACAATATTTATACCCTGAGAAATTAGGTAAACCTCCCAAAAAAGATCGAAACATAAATCTAACTTTCTCTACTCCTTTCAACAATGAATATAGACACATTGTAACTATCATAAAGCGCTATTTTCCCATTTTGGATAAAGATCGTAGTCTAAGGGATATTCTTAAAACAGGCTGTAATTTTGTGGCTAGAAACTCTACCACAATAGGAAATCGTATTTTCCCTAGCATCTTTCCTAGAATTGCCCAAAAAAAAGAGTGCATGGCTGACCTGTACCAGTTCATACAAATGTGGCGGTACAAGATGTACCATGTGCATTATAATGTCAAATACCTCCATTCTAATTTCTTCATCCGACAACATCTCTTTCTCTATAAAATCTCTAATCAATTGCAACACTACCCACATAGTATATGTCCTATATTGTGACAAATGTGATATACAATATGTGGGTTGCACAATTAGACCACTAAAGAAAAGGGTGGCGGAGCATCTGGCAGACATAAGTAAATCTAAATAAAACTAACGTATCAGGAACAGCCAAACATTTTATTGAACTCCACCAATGTAACAAAAGTACATTGAAAGTCTGCGGTCTAGAGAGGGTATATTATCCTAAAAGAGGTGGAGATTGGGGAAAGGCATTATGGATTCTAAAATTGGACACCCGTTTCCCGCAAGGAATGAATTATAGAAATGATCTCATGTACATTTACTAATTTAATCTAATTCAATTCAGACTATTTCATAACATTAAGGCAAAAAACAATATTTTGAATGGTCAAACTTGCGTAAACTAAGTACTAATAGGCACTCATGACACTACATTATAACTTTACAGATATCATGTTCAAGACCAACTTACATATTTTTGACTACAGTAGGTCTTATATATATGGACTGCTCTCATTGCCTTATTTTCCATACCGAAATACAACATAATACGTGGGTATAAAATAGCTATGTCTAAAATAAAATAATTTGCTCATCATGCAAGATAACGCAAGATAGTAGAGAATAATTAAATATAATTGTAGAAATCATCAAACTATTCCACAATATAAAACATCATATATATCCGATCTGTTCTTCTGACTGTATACTGATCATCCCGTGGGGAGCTGTCCTTCAGCACCAGTTAACGTCATCTCTTAGTTATCTCAAATGGAGCTATCCTTCAGCACCACGGATACTATTAATACGCTTGATAGACTAACAAGAATATATGTTTATTGTCTTACTCAAAGAAAAAGATATAGATAGCAAAATGAAACATTTAAATTAATTAGCAACCATTGAATGATGTAAAAACACTCCTTATCTTACTAGCAAATTTTTCCATTTGATAACATATAGAGAGCTGTTTTTTTCACTCCCCTTTGATCACGTAAAAGTGTTAACACACCTGAACTTTCATTAAGATTGCCTGGCATCTATGTTTTTTGTGATAGTTCAATTATTTGTTATATTCTATTCCGTTCACTGAATTGATAGATTAACTGCCTGATTAGAACGATTAAAAATAATTTTAATAATATAGTATTAAAATATGGCTCCTATTAGCCCAATAAGACATATATTCAGGCTCAGACAAAGTGGTCAGGGATAGGAGATGGTCTATTAACTTGCAACGTATAGACCAAAATCTCCACTTGTAGTATAAAGTCCCGACACCCACTTGCTGAAAATTGATAGTACCAGCCCACCGGGCTCACAGCATGTGGTCGAAGAGAAAGAGACTCTGAAATCAGTCCTGATAAAACAGACCGCTACTGAGAGACTCTAAGACCACCAGCTGAAAAATTTGTTACAACCCTACGCGTTTCAGTGTCACTGATGCATGTGACACTTCATCATGGATTGTTTAATTGATTAAATGCCGGTTAAGCACGATTTCTGTGCTAACATTTGTAACTCCCGGCTCGTGCATGACTCTAATACAAATGGCCGCACACGAGCCGGCGAGGCTGAGAGCATTTGAAGGGCTAGAGCCCTCCCCCTGTACTGACGAGGCTGCCGACTCACCATCAATCATAGAAAGACACGTCACACCAGTGACGTATCAGGATTGCGGCGAGCCTCCTTGCAGCCCGGGCAATCAGGATGAAGTGTGACGACACGGCGTCCTTCGTAACCATGGAGACCTCATGATCAGGGGTGTTTAGCTGTTGAATACTTCTTGAAGGGTACGGGCACACAATTTCAGACCCATAATGATTTTGTTGGAATATTGCTTAAATTCATTCTAGAGCATAATTTTTTCATGTTCGACCAGAAGATTTACCACCAGCTCAGAGGAGTAGCGATGGGAAGCCCTTGTGCTCCCACATACGCAAATCTATATCTGGGCTGGTGGGAACAAGAATTTGTCTTCAATGAAGAAATGGAGAAATGGACATCGTGCATTTTGCTATGGCTGAGATTTATAGACGATATTTTGATCCTCTGGAAAGGTACGAAGGCAGAATTTGAGGAATTCGTGGCAACTCTTAATGTGAACAATCTGGGTCTATTTTTTACGTGTGAGATCAATGAGAGCAAGATAACTTTCCTTGATGTTATGATCTCCAAAACACCATCTGGGAATATTCAAACCAATATGTTCAGAAAGGAGAGTGCCACGAATAGTCTCCTCAGATGGGAAAGCATCCATCCAGTTAACCTTAAACGTGGTATACCTAAGGGCCAATTCCTTAGGGTGATACGCAATTGCTCTACAATCTCGGACTATAAAATGTCAGCTAGGGAATTGGAGGGTAGGTTTAAACGAAGAGGATATCCTAAATATGTTCTAAAACAAGCCTATCAGAATGCACTAGGATGTAATCGAAATGACTTTCTTAATCCTAAACCACGTATCAAGGATGATGACACTATACGGATTATTGGTACTAGAGATGAGCGAACTTATGAAAAGTTCGGTTCGGCAAGTTCGCTGAATTTCGTGCAAAAGTTCGATTCGGACCGAACTAGTTCTGACCGAACCTGTAATACAAGAAAGCCCCTAAAAATCGTGTATAACACTGTTTTAAAGCCCTAGAAGCCCTGTATAACACTCTTAGGTCACCCATGAGTGTATCCAAGTACTTTTGAGCTGTCTTTAATGCAAAGTTGGTGTCAAAGTTACGCCAACATGTATGGCTCTAGGAAAACGGATGGGACACGGAGATAACTAACAGAAACCACTGCACTTGTGCATGTTGTATGCTTAATGCATTGTTAAAAAAGGTACAAAAATTAACCATTTTAGGCGGCTGATGCCTGCCAGGGTTCATACATATAAGGTGGTAAAAGAAGAAGCAATGGCTTTTGACAAGCCCTCCAAAAATTGACCCTTTTTATTGGCAGATGCCTGCCGGGGTTCTTCCATACATGGATGTAAAAGCATTAAAGCAACAAGCAATGGCTTTTGACAAGCCCTCCAAAAATTCACCCTTTTTATTGGCAGATGCCTGCCGGGGTTCTTCCATACATGGATGTAAAAGCAACAAGCAATGGCTTTTCACAAGCCCTCCAAAAATTGACCCTTTTTATTGGCAGATGCGTGCCGGGGTTCTTCCATACATGGATGTAAAAGCATTAAAGCAACAAGCAATGGCTTTTGACAAGCCCTCCAAAAATTGACCCTTTTTATTGGCAGATGCCTGCCGGGGTTCTTCCATACATGGATGTAAAAGCAACAAGCAATGGCTTTTGACAAGCCCTCCAAAAATTGACCCTTTTTATTGGCAGATGCCTGCCGGGGTTCTTCCATACATGGATGTAAAAGCAACAAGCAATGGCTTTTCACAAGCCCTCCAAAAATTTACCCTTTTTATTGGCAGATGCCTGCCGGGGTTCTTCCATACATGGATGTAAAAGCATTAAAGCAACAAGCAATGGCTTTTGACAAGCCCTCCAAAAATTGACCCTTTTTATTGGCAGATGCCTGCCGGGGTTCTTCCATACATGGATGTAAAAGCAACAAGCAATGGCTTTTGACAAGCCCTCCAAAAATTGACCCTTTTTATTGGCAGATGCCTGCCGGGGTTCTTCCATACATGGATGTAAAAGCAACAAGCAATGGCTTTTCACAAGCCCTCCAAAAATTGACCCTTTTTATTGGCAGATGCCTGCCGGGGTTCTTCCATACATGGATGTAAAAGCATTAAAGCAACAAGCAATGGCTTTTCACAAGCCCTCCAAAAATTGACCCTTTTTATTGGCAGATGCCTGCCGGGGTTCTTCCATACATGGATGTAAAAGCAACAAGCAATGGCTTTTCACAAGCCCTCCAAAAATTGACCCTTTTTATTGGCAGATGCCTGCCGGGGTTCTTCCATACATGGATGTAAAAGCAACAAGCAATGGCTTTTCACAAGCCCTCCAAAAATTGACCCTTTTTATTGGCAGATGCCTGCCGGGGTTCTTCCATACATTGATGTAAAAGCAACAATCAATGGCTTTTCACAAGCCCTCCAAAAATTGACCCTTTTTATTGGCAGATGCCTGCCGGGGTTCTTCCATACATGGATGTAAAAGCATTAAAGCAACAAGCAATGGCTTTTGACAAGCCCTCCAAAAATTGACCCTTTTTATTGGCAGATGCCTGCCGGGGTTCTTCCATACATGGATGTAAAAGCATTAAAGCAACAAGCAATGGCTTTTCACAAGCCCTCCAAAAATTGACCCTTTTTATTGGCAGATGCCTGCCGGGGTTCTTCCATACATGGATGTAAAAGCATTAAAGCAACAAGCAATGGCTTTTGACAAGCCCTCCAAAAATTGACCCTTTTTATTGGCAGATGCCTGCCGGGGTTCTTCCATACATGGATGTAAAAGCATTAAAGCAACAAGCAATGGCTTTTGACAAGCCCTCCAAAAATTGACCCTTTTTATTGGCAGATGCCTGCCGGGGTTCTTCCATACATGGATGTAAAAGCAACAAGCAATGGCTTTTCACAAGCCCTCCAAAAATTGACCCTTTTTATTGGCAGATGCCTGCCGGGGTTCTTCCATACATGGATGTAAAAGCATTAAAGCAACAAGCAATGGCTTTTGACAAGCCCTCCAAAAATTGACCCTTTTTATTGGCAGATGCCTGCCGGGGTTCTTCCATACATGGATGTAAAAGCAACAAGCAATGGCTTTTGACAAGCCCTCCAAAAATTGACCCTTTTTATTGGCAGATGCCTGCCGGGGTTCTTCCATACATGGATGTAAAAGCAACAAGCAATGGCTTTTCACAAGCCCTCCAAAAATTTACCCTTTTTATTGGCAGATGCCTGCCGGGGTTCTTCCATACATGGATGTAAAAGCATTAAAGCAACAAGCAATGGCTTTTGACAAGCCCTCCAAAAATTGACCCTTTTTATTGGCAGATGCCTGCCGGGGTTCTTCCATACATGGATGTAAAAGCAACAAGCAATGGCTTTTCACAAGCCCTCCAAAAATTGACCCTTTTTATTGGCAGATGCCTGCCGGGGTTCTTCCATACATGGATGTAAAAGCAACAAGCAATGGCTTTTCACAAGCCCTCCAAAAATTGACCCTTTTTATTGGCAGATGCCTGCCGGGGTTCTTCCATACATGGATGTAAAAGCAACAAGCAATGGCTTTTCACAAGCCCTCCAAAAATTGACCCTTTTTATTGGCAGATGCCTGCCGGGGTTCTTCCATACATTGATGTAAAAGCAACAATCAATGGCTTTTCACAAGCCCTCCAAAAATTGACCCTTTTTATTGGCAGATGCCTGCCGGGGTTCTTCCATACATGGATGTAAAAGCATTAAAGCAACAAGCAATGGCTTTTGACAAGCCCTCCAAAAATTGACCCTTTTTATTGGCAGATGCCTGCCGGGGTTCTTCCATACATGGATGTAAAAGCATTAAAGCAACAAGCAATGGCTTTTCACAAGCCCTCCAAAAATTGACCCTTTTTATTGGCAGATGCCTGCCGGGGTTCTTCCATACATGGATGTAAAAGCATTAAAGCAACAAGCAATGGCTTTTGACAAGCCCTCCAAAAATTGACCCTTTTTATTGGCAGATGCCTGCCGGGGTTCTTCCATACATGGATGTAAAAGCAACAAGCAATGGCTTTTCACAAGCCCTCCAAAAATTGACCCTTTTTATTGGCAGATGCCTGCCGGGGTTCTTCCATACATGGATGTAAAAGCAACAAGCAATGGCTTTTCACAAGCCCTCCAAAAATTGACCCTTTTTATTGGCAGATGCCTGCCGGGGTTCTTCCATACATTGATGTAAAAGCAACAATCAATGGCTTTTCACAAGCCCTCCAAAAATTGACCCTTTTTATTGGCAGATGCCTGCCGGGGTTCTTCCATACATGGATGTAAAAGCATTAAAGCAACAAGCAATGGCTTTTGACAAGCCCTCCAAAAATTGACCCTTTTTATTGGCAGATGCCTGCCGGGGTTCTTCCATACATGGATGTAAAAGCATTAAAGCAACAAGCAATGGCTTTTCACAAGCCCTCCAAAAATTGACCCTTTTTATTGGCAGATGCCTGCCGGGGTTCTTCCATACATGGATGTAAAAGCATTAAAGCAACAAGCAATGGCTTTTGACAAGCCCTCCAAAAATTGACCCTTTTTATTGGCAGATGCCTGCCGGGGTTCTTCCATACATGGATGTAAAAGCATTAAAGCAACAAGCAATGGCTTTTGACAAGCCCTCCAAAAATTGACCCTTTTTATTGGCAGATGCCTGCCGGGGTTCTTCCATACATGGATGTAAAAGCAACAAGCAATGGCTTTTCACAAGCCCTCCAAAAATTGACCCTTTTTATTGGCAGATGCCTGCCGGGGTTCTTCCATACATGGATGTAAAAGCATTAAAGCAACAAGCAATGGCTTTTGACAAGCCCTCCAAAAATTGACCCTTTTTATTGGCAGATGCCTGCCGGGGTTCTTCCATACATGGATGTAAAAGCAACAAGCAATGGCTTTTGACAAGCCCTCCAAAAATTGACCCTTTTTATTGGCAGATGCCTGCCGTGGTTCTTCCATACATGGATGTAAAAGCAACAAGCAATGGCTTTTCACAAGCCCTCCAAAAATTTACCCTTTTTATTGGCAGATGCCTGCCGGGGTTCTTCCATACATGGATGTAAAAGCATTAAAGCAACAAGCAATGGCTTTTGACAAGCCCTCCAAAAATTGACCCTTTTTATTGGCAGATGCCTGCCGGGGTTCTTCCATACATGGATGTAAAAGCAACAAGCAATGGCTTTTCACAAGCCCTCCAAAAATTGACCCTTTTTATTGGCAGATGCCTGCCGGGGTTCTTCCATACATGGATGTAAAAGCAACAAGCAATGGCTTTTCACAAGCCCTCCAAAAATTGACCCTTTTTATTGGCAGATGCCTGCCGGGGTTCTTCCATACATGGATGTAAAAGCAACAAGCAATGGCTTTTCACAAGCCCTCCAAAAATTGACCCTTTTTATTGGCAGATGCCTGCCGGGGTTCTTCCATACATTGATGTAAAAGCAACAATCAATGGCTTTTCACAAGCCCTCCAAAAATTTACCCTTTTTATTGGCAGATGCCTGCCGGGGTTCTTCCATACATGGATGTAAAAGCATTAAAGCAACAAGCAATGGCTTTTGACAAGCCCTCCAAAAATTGACCCTTTTTATTGGCAGATGCCTGCCGGGGTTCTTCCATACATGGATGTAAAAGCATTAAAGCAACAAGCAATGGCTTTTCACAAGCCCTCCAAAAATTGACCCTTTTTATTGGCAGATGCCTGCCGGGGTTCTTCCATACATGGATGTAAAAGCATTAAAGCAACAAGCAATGGCTTTTGACAAGCCCTCCAAAAATTGACCCTTTTTATTGGCAGATGCCTGCCGGGGTTCTTCCATACATGGATTTAAAAGCAACAAGCAATGGCTTTTCACAAGCCCTCCAAAAATTGACCCTTTTTATTGGCAGATGCCTGCCGGGGTTCTTCCATACATGGATGTAAAAGCAACAAGCAATGGCTTTTCACAAGCCCTCCAAAAATTGACCCTTTTTATTGGCAAGCGTGAGTAGTAGCAGCACATTAAAAGACACTGGACGACAGTCACAGGACAAAGCCCTGTGGTGGGGCAGGCCTGCTTGTAGCAGACGGGCGGCAGTGGAGGTGTATTGGTGGTAGTAGTCGAGGTAGCCAACACAGACAGCAAGGGTGCAAGCAGTAGTAGCAGTAGTAGCAGCACATTAAAAAAAGAGACTGGACAGTCACAGGAGGACATAGCCCTGTGGTGGGGCAGGCCTCAGGCCTGCTTGTAGCAGACGGCAGTGGAGGTGTATTGGTGGTAGTAGAGGTAGACTAGCCAACACAGACAGCAAGGGTGGTAGACTGGTAGTAGCAGCAGCACATTAAAAAAAGAGACTGGACGACAGTCACAGGACATAGCCCTGTGGTGGGGTAGGCCTGCTTGTAGCAGACGGGCGGCAGTGTAGGTGTATTGGTGGTAGTAGAGGTACTAGCCAAAACAGACAGCAAGGGTGCAAGCAGTAGTAGCAGTAGTAGCAGCACATTAAAAAAAAGAGACTGGACAGTCACAGGAGGACAAAGCCCTGTAGTGGGGCAGGCCTCAGGCCTGCTTGTAGCAGACAGCAGTGGAGGTGTATTGGTGGTAGTAGAGGTAGACTAGCCAACACAGACAGCAAGGGTGGTAGACTGGTAGTAGCAGCAGCACATTAAAAAAAGAGACTGGACGACAGTCACAGGACAAAGCCCTGTGGTGGGGTAGGCCTGCTTGTAGCAGACGGGCGGCAGTGGAGGTGTATTGGTGGTAGTAGAGGTAGCCAACACAGACAGCAAGGGTGGTAGTAGTAGTAGTAGTAGTAGCACATTAAAAAAAGAGACTGGACAGTCACAGGAGGACAAAGCCCTGTGGTGGGGCAGGCCTCAGGCCTGCTTGTAGCAGACGGGCGGCAGTGGAGGTGTATTGGTGGTAGTAGTCGAGGTAGCCAACACAGACAGCAAGGGTGCAAGCAGTAGTAGCAGTAGTAGCAGCACATTAAAAAAAGAGACTGGACAGTCAGAGGAGGACAAAGCCCTGTGGTGGGGCAGGCCTCAGGCCTGCTTGTAGCAGACGGGCGGCAGTGGAGGTGTATTGGTGGTAGTAGTCGAGGTAGCCAACACAGACAGCAAGGGTGCAAGCAGTAGTAGCAGTAGTAGCAGCACATTAAAAAAAGAGACTGGACAGTCAGAGGAGGACAAAGCCCTGTGGTGGGGCAGGCCTCAGGCCTGCTTGTAGCAGACGGGCGGCAGTGGAGGTGTATTGGTGGTAGTAGTCGAGGTAGCCAACACAGACAGCAAGGGTGCAAGCAGTAGTAGCAGTAGTAGCAGCACATTAAAAAAAGAGACTGTACAGTCACAGGAGGACAAAGCCCTGTGGTGGGGCAGGCCTCAGGCCTGCTTGTAGCAGACGGGCGGCAGTGGTGGTGTATTGGTGGTAGTAGTCGAGGTAGCCAACACAGACAGCAAGGGTGCAAGCAGTAGTAGCAGTAGTAGCAGCACATTAAAAAAAAGAGACTGGACAGTCACAGGAGGACAAAGCCCTGTAGTGGGGCAGGCCTCAGGCCTGCTTGTAGCAGATGGCAGTGTAGGTGTATTGGTGGTAGTAGAGGTACTAGCCAACACAGACAGCAAGGGTGCAAGCAGTAGTAGCAGTAGTAGCAGCACATTAAAAAAAGAGACTGGAGAGTCACAGGACAAAGCCCTCTGGTGGGGCAGGCCTGCTTGTAGCAGACGGCACTGGGGTGGATTGGTGGTAGAAGTAGTAGCAGCTGCAGCACCAACAGCGGCACATTAAAAAAAGAGTGGATAGGACAGAATCCCATAGTAGCAGGCGGCAGTAGCAGGCGGCAGCAGCAGCAGCGATGTCAGATCTAATCAGTGGCATCAGGCACAGGGGTTTTAAAATCCTCACCGATCCACGCTTGATTCATTTTCAGAAACGTGAGATTTTCCAAGCTGTTGGCGGACAATCTTGTTCGCTTAGGGGTGATGAAGCCCCCTGCTGCGCTGAATACCCTCTCTGACGCTACACTGGAGGGTGGACAAGACAGTACACCCATGGCAAACTGGGCCAGTTCTTGCCAATGATCCAATCTGCTGACCCAGAAGTCCATGGGGTCTGGGATCAGCATTTCTGACGGAGAAAGGGCACAGTCCAAGTACGAGTGAACCTGGTTGTTTAGGTGCTGCACCTGGAGATGGTGAACATCCCTTTGGTGACTAGTGCTACGATGTGTGTCAGGTCGGGGTATTGGATGTAAAAATGTTGTCATCATATTTTCCAAACTGAATTGGCTGCTGCTGCTGCTGCCGCTGCTGCCACGGCTGCCGCCTATTGCAGAGGTAGCTCTGCCAGAGGCGGTGGAACGATGAGACAGTGGGGAGCGGAGAGTGGCCCCCCGGTCAGACATGCTTGCAGCGGGTGTCTGAAAGCCATGACAAGCTGGCTGCATAGCTTCTCTCTATAATAAGCCAATTTTGCCTCCCTCTCGGAAGGCGCAAAAAACTCCCCCATTCTGGCTTTATACCGAGGGTCTAAAAGTGTGGCTATCCAGTAGTCATCTCTTTGCTTCATGCTAACAATACGACAGTCAGCGCGCAAGTAACGAAGCATACAGCTCGCCATCCTGGCCAGCGTTTCAGAGGGCCCGGTTGGTTCCATCTCCGCCCCATACTGCCATGGTTGTCTATCATCAAGGTCGTCGTCAGACTCGTCATCACCACCATCACTGTCATGTTGTGCGGCTGCCTCGTCCCCTATCCCTTCCTGTGATTCCATCTCCAAATCCAGCTCCTCTTCAGGTCCTGTTTCCTCATCCTCCTCCTCCTCCTCCTCAACATCCATAGCCAGATGTGATCCTTCCTCCATCCTTTGCTGAATCATCGCTGTGAGCGTTTGCTCCATAATGAATATCAGCGGCATAGCATCGTTCATTCCGCTAGCGTCACGGCTCACAAATCGTGTGGCCTCTTCAAAGGGCCTCAAAACGCGACATGCGTCTCTAACCAGCTGCCAGTGCCTGAGCTCGAAATTACACTGGCTCCAAACGCTGCCCGTCTGCTGCATCAGGAAATCATTCACGGCTTTCCGCTGTTCGTACAGACGGTCCAACATGTGCAGAGTGGAATTCCATCGTGTTGGAACGTCGCAAATCAGGCTGTGTTCTGGGAGATTGTTTTGACGCTGCAAGTCCAGGAGGGCGTGCTTAAATGCATACGAACGTCTAAAGCGAACGCAAACCCTCCTGGACATGGCCAGCACACCCTTCAAACCAACATATGACTTTAAGAAGCGTGTTATGACCAGATTGATCACATGTGCCATGCAAGGAGCGTGTGTCAGGTGACCTAGACGCAGTGCAGCCACAACGTTCTTGCCGTTATCAGAGACAACATTGCCCAGTGTGAGTTTCAGAGGAGACAGCCAGCGTGCGATTTCCTCCTTGATGCACAGCAGCAGCTCCTGCCCTGTGTGGCTTTTCTTGCCCTGGCTCAGCAGGTGTAAGACAGCGTTGTGGCGCTTCACCTTGCACCTATGAAAAGAGGAGGGAGGAGGAGTGGAAGATACGCTGTGTCCTGTCGGGGACGGGAAGACCTCCAAGGAGGAAGGCAAGGAGGAGGAGGAGGAGTAGGAGGAGAAGGATGGTAGGCGCCTGGTGTCCGGAGTTGAACTAGAAACATACAAGCGTGGAGGTGGTAATGCCTGGCATTGCTGCGGTGGTGCATCGGACTGCAAAATATTGACCCAGTGGGCCGTGAAAGACATGTACTGTCCCTGCCCATAGTTGCTGCTCCACGTGTCGACGGTGGCATGTACCCTGCTGCACACGGATAATTGCAAGGACTTGGACACCTTTTCCTCCACATGCTTGTGCAAGGCAGGGACAGCTGTTTTGGAGAAGTAATGTCGGCTAGGTATTCGGCACCTAGGCCGAGCGCACGCCATCAATTGCTTGAAGCCGGCGGAGTCGACCAGGTGGTACGGCAGCGACTGCACCACCAACAACTTAGCCAGGTGTGAATTAAGCCGCACGACAAGTGGATGACTGGGTATATATTGTTGCTTATTGGACAACGATTCCGTAATGGATAACTGACGGGACATAGGAGGAGCACTAGATGACAGTGATGATGATGATGACAACGACATGGTGGATAAGGCCTGGCTACTACTTAGATGACAGGGACTCGGAGCAGCAGCAGCAGCGAAAGAGGGGTCTTCATTAGATGTACATGATGGTGGGGCATGTTGATTGTCCCACATGGCCTTGTGATGCCGTTCCATGTGTTTACGTAGAGCAGTAGTTCCTACATTGCTGCCCTGCCCACGCCTTACTTTCTGCTTGCAGATACGGCACTGTGCCATGTTTTCCTCCTCCGGGAAGGTACAGAAAAATTGCCACACGGCAGAGTACCGTAAAGAGGTAGTACCACGTCCACCACCACCACCACCACCACCACAACCACCCGAGCTTGCCCCTTGTCTGGCAGGCTTTTTTCGGGAGCCTACACCAGCATCTGTGTCGCCGTCACCGGCTCCTGAGCTGACCCTACCGCTGCAACGTTTTGCAGATTGACTTCTGCCCCTACCTCGGCTTGGCTGTTTATCACATCCAGTGCCGCTACTACTACCCTCCTCCTCTGACGCCGTCATCACCTCGTCACCTGGTTCCCACGTCCTGTCTAAAACAACATCATCATCATAGCCTTCCTCATCATCCCCGCCACTTCTGTCACTGTGTTGTGAATGTGATGTGACATCATGGCGGGCTCCATGCCCCCCCTCATTACTGCGTCTGCCACCACGGCTACCACCACCAACACCCCCACTACCGCAGCTATGCGTCTCGGTCACCGCTTCCACCTCCACCACCGCCGCAACACACTCCGTTGGCTGACTCGCGGAAAACAAATCATCATCATCACTATGTTGTTCAGTATCTTCCTTCGCACCCGAGGAGATGTCTCTTAGGACTCTCAGGAAAGATGGCTTCCCGCTAGGAAGGGGGAGCGAAGACATAGATGATGGAATGGAAACGCTAGAAATACCTATATTACTACTGTCACCGTGCCAAGGAACTGTAGAGGATCTGGAATCCAACGAAACCTGGCTTGAAGCCAGATCGTCAGAGTCTTCCTGCTGAGATGACCGCGAGCCAGCCAACCAGTCCACAATGGCCGTATTGTCTAAAGTAACCCGCCCACCGGAGGAGATGGACAAGTCTGGCTTGCTGATACTACTACGAGCAGGCACATGGCAGCTGCTACTAGTGGAACTGGGCACATGTCTTGTGCCACAAATGCTGCTACTGGGTCTGGCACCAACAGATCCAACATTTGGACTGGAAGAGGAGACGGCATGGGTGTTTCTTCCTCTACCCCGTCCTTTCACAACCTTTTTTTTCCCAGACATTTCAGAGCCCCTTCTAAAAGCGTATTCACACACTGACACTGGCTTGGCAAATGGCAATGAATGAGAATTTCAATCAGCCTCGCTGCAGTGCACTCAGGGAATGCTGGGCCTTGTAGTACTACTAGGCTGCCTGTATGGCAAGTTGGATTGTTATCCTGTTAATAACGGCCAGGGATGAGCCCCTTTTAAAAGCGTATTCACACACGGACACTGGCTTGGCAAATGGCAATGAATGAGAATTTCAATCAGCCTCGCTGCAGTGCACTCAGGGAATGCTGGGCCTTGTAGTACTACTAGGCTGCCTGTATGGCAAGTTGGATTGTTATCCTGTTAATAACGGCCAGGGATGAGCCCCTTTTAAAAGCGTATTCACACACGGACACTGGCTTGGCAAATGGCAATGAATGAGAATTTCAATCAGCCTCGCGGCAGTGCACTCAGGGAATGCTGGGCCTTGTAGTACTTCTAGGCTGCCTGTATGGCAAGTTGGATTGTTATTCCTGTTAATAACGGCCAGGGATGAGCCCCTTTTAAAAGCGTATTCACACACGGACACTGGCTTGGCAAATGGCAATGAATGAGAATTTCAATCAGCCTTGCTGCAGTGCACTCAGGGAATGCTGGGCCTTGTAGTACTACTAGGCTGCCTGTATGGCAAGTTGGATTGTTATCCTGTTAATAACGGCCAGGGATGAGCCCCTTTTAAAAGCGTATTCACACACGGACACTGGCTTGGCAAATGGCAATGAATGAAAATTTCAATCAGCCTCGCTGCAGTGCACTCAGGGAATGCTGGGCCTTGTAGTACTACTAGGCTGCCTGTATGGCAAGTTGGATTGTTATCCTGTTAACGGCCAGGGATGAGCCCCTTTTAAAAGCGTATTCACACACGGACACTGGCTTGGCAAATGGCAATGAATGAGAATTTCAATCAGCCTCGCGGCAGTGCACTCAGGGAATGCTGGGCCTTGTAGTACTTCTAGGCTGCCTGTATGGCAAGTTGGATTGTTATTCCTGTTAATAACGGCCAGGGATGAGCCCCTTTTAAAAGCGTATTCACACACGGACACTGGCTTGGCAAATGGCAATGAATGAGAATTTCAATCAGCCTCGCGGCAGTGCACTCAGGGAATGCTGGGCCTTATAGTACTTCTAGGCTGCCTGTATGGCAAGTTGGATTGTTATTCCTGTTAATAACAGCCAGGGATGAGCCCCTTTTAAAAGCGTATTCACACACGGACACTGGCTTGGCAAATGGCAATGAATGAGAATTTCAATCAGCCTCGCTGCAGTGCACTCAGGGAATGCTGGGCCTTGTAGTACTACTAGGCTGCCTGTATGGCAAGTTGGATTGTTATCCTGTTAATAACGGCCAGGGATGAGCCCCTTTTAAAAGCGTATTCACACACGGACACTGGCTTGGCAAATGGCAATGAATGAGAATTTCAATCAGCCTCGCTGCAGTGCACTCAGGGAATGCTGGGCCTTGTAGTACTACTAGGCTGCCTGTATGGCAAGTTGGATTGTTATCCTGTTAATAACGGCCAGGGATGAGCCCCTTTTAAAAGCGTATTCACACACGGACACTGGCTTGGCAAATGGCAATGAATGAGAATTTCAATCAGCCTCGCGGCAGTGCACTCAGGGAATGCTGGGCCTTATAGTACTTCTAGGCTGCCTGTATGGCAAGTTGGATTGTTATTCCTGTTAATAACGGCCAGGGATGAGCCCCTTTTAAAAGCGTATTCACACACGGACACTGGCTTGGCAAATGGCAATGAATGAGAATTTCAATCAGCCTCGCTGCAGTGCACTCAGGGAATGCTGGGCCTTGTAGTACTACTAGGCTGCCTGTATGGCAAGTTGGATTGTTATCCTGTTAATAACGGCCAGGGATGAGCCCCTTTTAAAAGTGTATTCACACACGGACACTGGCTTGGCAAATGGCAATGAATGAGAATTTCAATCAGCCTCGCTGCAGTGCACTCAGGGAATGCTGGGCCTTGTAGTACTTCTAGGCTGCCTGTATGGCAAGTTGGATTGTTATTCCTGTTAATAACGGCCAGGGATGAGCCCCTTTTAAAAGCGTATTCACACACGGACACTGGCTTGGCAAATGGCAATCAATGAGAATTTCAATCAGCCTCGCGGCAGTGCACTCAGGGAATGCTGGGCCTTGTAGTACTTCTAGGCTGCCTGTATGGCAAGTTGGATTGTTATTCCTGTTAATAACGGCCAGGGATGAGCCCCTTTTAAAAGCGTATTCACACACAGACACTGGCTTGGCAAATGGCAATGAATGAGAATTTCAATCAGCCTCGCGGCAGTGCACTCAGGGAATGCTGGGCCTTATAGTACTTCTAGGCTGCCTGTATGGCAAGTTGGATTGTTATTCCTGTTAATAACGGCCAGGGATGAGCCCCTTTTAAAAGCGTATTCACACACGGACACTGGCTTGGCAAATGGCAATGAATGAGAATTTCAATCAGCCTCGCTGCAGTGCACTCAGGGAATGCTGGGCCTTGTAGTACTACTAGGCTGCCTGTATGGCAAGTTGGATTGTTATCCTGTTAATAATGGCCAGGGATGAGCCCCTTTTAAAAGCGTATTCACACACGGACACTGGCTTGGCAAATGGCAATGAATGAGAATTTCAATCAGCCTCGCTGCAGTGCACTCAGGGAATGCTGGGCCTTGTAGTACTTCTAGGCTGCCTGTATGGCAAGTTGGATTGTTATTCCTGTTAATAACGGCCAGGGATGAGCCCCTTTTAAAAGCGTATTCACACACGGACACTGGCTTGGCAAATGGCAATGAATGAGAATTTCAATCAGCCTCGCTGCAGTGCACTCAGGGAATGCTGGGCCTTGTAGTACTACTAGGCTGCCTGTATGGCAAGTTGGATTGTTATCCTGTTAATAACGGCCAGGGATGAGCCCCTTTTAAAAGCGTATTCACACACGGACACTGGCTTGGCAAATGGCAATGAATGAGAATTTCAATCAGCCTCGCGGCAGTGCACTCAGGGAATGCTGGGCCTTATAGTACTTCTAGGCTGCCTGTATGGCAAGTTGGATTGTTATTCCTGTTAATAACGGCCAGGGATGAGCCCCTTTTAAAAGCGTATTCACACACGGACACTGGCTTGGCAAATGGCAATGAATGAGAATTTCAATCAGCCTCGCTGCAGTGCACTCAGGGAATGCTGGGCCTTGTAGTACTACTAGGCTGCCTGTATGGCAAGTTGGATTGTTATCCTGTTAATAATGGCCAGGGATGAGCCCCTTTTAAAAGCGTATTCACACACGGACACTGGCTTGGCAAATGGCAATGAATGAGAATTTCAATCAGCCTCGCTGCAGTGCACTCAGGGAATGCTGGGCCTTGTAGTACTTCTAGGCTGCCTGTATGGCAAGT
Source organism: Rhinoderma darwinii (assembly GCF_050947455.1). Lineage (NCBI taxonomy): Eukaryota > Metazoa > Chordata > Amphibia > Anura > Rhinodermatidae > Rhinoderma > Rhinoderma darwinii. Next base: position 63,811,117 of record NC_134694.1, on the reverse strand, counting down.
TGGATCGTTATTCCTGTTAATAACGGCCAGGGATGAGCCCCTTTTAAAAGCGTATTCACACACGGACACTGGCTTGGCAAATGGCAATGAATGAGAATTTCAATCAGCCTCGCGGCAGTGCACTCAGGGAATGCTGGGCCTTGTAGTACTTCTAGGCTGCCTGTATGGCAAGTTGGATTGTTATTCCTGTTAATAACGGCCAGGGATGAGCCCCTTTTAAAAGCGTATTCACACACGGACACTGGCTTGGCAAATGGCAATGAATGAGAATTTCAATCAGCCTCGCGGCAGTGCACTCAGGGAATGCTGGGCCTTATAGTACTTCTAGGCTGCCTGTATGGCAAGTTGGATTGTTATCCTGTTAATAACGGCCAGGGATGAGCCCCTTTTAAAAGCGTATTCACACACGGACACTGGCTTGGCAAATGGCAATGAATGAGAATTTCAATCAGCCTCGCTGCAGTGCACTCAGGGAATGCTGGGCCTTGTAGTACTACTAGGCTGCCTGTATGGCAAGTTGGATTGTTATCCTGTTAATAACGGCCAGGGATGAGCCCCTTTTAAAAGCGTATTCACACACGGACACTGGCTTGGCAAATGGCAATGAATGAGAATTTCAATCAGCCTCGCGGCAGTGCACTCAGGGAATGCTGGGCCTTGTAGTACTTCTAGGCTGCCTGTATGGCAAGTTGGATTGTTATTCCTGATAATAACGGCCAGGGATGAGCCCCTTTTAAAAGCGTATTCACACACGGACACTGGCTTGGCAAATGGCAATGAATGAGAATTTCAATCAGCCTCGCTGAAGTGCACTCAGGGAATGCTGGGCCTTATAGTACTTCTAGGCTGCCTGTATGGCAAGTTGGATTGTTATTCCTGTTAATAACGGCCAGGGATGAGCCCCTTTTAAAAGCGTATTCACACACGGACACTGGCTTGGCAAATGGCAATGAATGAGAATTTCAATCAGCCTCGCTGAAGTGCACTCAGGGAATGCTGGGCCTTGTAGTACTACTAGGCTGCCTGTATGGCAAGTTGGATTGTTATCCTGTTAATAACGGCCAGGGATGAGCCCCTTTTAAAAGCGTATTCACACACGGACACTGGCTTGGCAAATGGCAATGAATGAGAATTTCAATCAGCCTCGCGGCAGTGCACTCAGGGAATGCTGGGCCTTGTAGTACTTCTAGGCTGCCTGTATGGCAAGTTGGATTGTTATTCCTGTTAATAACGGCCAGGGATGAGCCCCTTTTAAAAGCGTATTCACACACGGACACTGGCTTGGCAAATGGCAATGAATGAGAATTTCAATCAGCCTCGCGGCAGTGCACTCAGGGAATGCTGGGCCTTATAGTACTTCTAGGCTGCCTGTATGGCAAGTTGGATTGTTATTCCTGTTAATAACGGCCAGGGATGAGCCCCTTTTAAAAGCGTATTCACACACGGACACTGGCTTGGCAAATGGCAATGAATGAGAATTTCAATCAGCCTCGCTGCAGTGCACTCAGGGAATGCTGGGCCTTGTAGTACTACTAGGCTGCCTGTATGGCAAGTTGGATTGTTATCCTGTTAATAACGGCCAGGGATGAGCCCCTTTTAAAAGCGTATTCACACACGGACACTGGCTTGGCAAATGGCAATGAATGAGAATTTCAATCAGCCTCGCTGCAGTGCACTCAGGGAATGCTGGGCCTTGTAGTACTTCTAGGCTGCCTGTATGGCAAGTTGGATTGTTATTCCTGTTAATAACGGCCAGGGATGAGCCCCTTTTAAAAGCGTATTCACACACGGACACTGGCTTGGCAAATGGCAATGAATGAGAATTTCAATCAGCCTCGCGGCAGTGCACTCAGGGAATGCTGGGCCTTATAGTACTTCTAGGCTGCCTGTATGGCAAGTTGGATTGTTATTCCTGTTAATAACGGCCAGGGATGAGCCCCTTTTAAAAGCGTATTCACACACGGACACTGGCTTGGCAAATGGCAATGAATGAGAATTTCAATCAGCCTCGCTGCAGTGCACTCAGGGAATGCTGGGCCTTGTAGTACTACTAGGCTGCCTGTATGGCAAGTTGGATTGTTATCCTGTTAATAACGGCCAGGGATGAGCCCCTTTTAAAAGCGTATTCACACACGGACACTGGCTTGGCAAATGGCAATGAATGAGAATTTCAATCAGCCTCGCGGCAGTGCACTCAGGGAATGCTGGGCCTTGTAGTACTTCTAGGCTGCCTGTATGGCAAGTTGGATTGTTATTCCTGTTAATAACGGCCAGGGATGAGCCCCTTTTAAAAGCGTATTCACACACGGACACTGGCTTGGCAAATGGCAATGAATGAGAATTTCAATCAGCCTCGCTGCAGTGCACTCAGGGAATGCTGGGCCTTGTAGTACTACTACTACCACTACTACAAAGGCTGCCTGTATTGCAAGTTGGATGCAATGTGGATGAGCCCCTTCTAAAAGCGTATTCACACACGGACACTGGCTTGGCAAATGGCAATGAATGAGAATTTCAATCAGCCTCGCTGCAGTGCACTCAGGGAATGCTGGGCGTTGTAGTACTTCTAGGCTGCCTGTATGGCAAGTTGGATTGTTATTCCAGGGATGAGCCCCTTTTAAAAGCGTATTCACACACGGACACTGGCTTGGCAAATGGCAATGAATGAGAATTTCAATCAGCCTCGCTGCAGTGCACTCAGGGAATGCTGGGCGTTGTAGTACTTCTAGGCTGCCTGTATGGCAAGTTGGATTGTTATTCCAGGGATGAGCCCCTTTTAAAAGCGTATTCACACACGGACACTGGCTTGGCAAATGGCAATGAATGAGAATTTCAATCAGCCTCGCTGCAGTGCACTCAGGGAATGCTGGGCCTTGTAGTACTACTACTACCACTACTACAAAGGCTGCCTGTATTGCAAGTTGGATGCAATGGGGATGAGCCCCTTATAAAAGCGTATTCACACACTGGCTGAGTAGTGAGTAGTGGATGAGCCCCTTCGATTTCTGAATTCCTGCCTTTTAGATTCCTAAAGCTTTCCCTTACTGCACAGAGATGCTATCCCTACAGCTCCTGTCTGTAAAATGGCCGCTGAGCTCCGTGCATAGACTTTTATTGCAGGCTGGAGCCCGCCCCTATGCTGCCTCCCGATTGGCTGGGAGAGCCGTTTGCAAGGCATTATGGGGTAGCCTGATGTCAGGTGATCTTCTGTAATCCTCCATTTTAGATGTAACATGTGGCAGGCACCAAAATGTAGCCGGCTTCGGTCAAAACGGGTTCGGCCGAACCCGGTAAAGTTCGGATTCGCTGCGAACCGAACTTTTCCTGAAGTTCGGACCAAAACCGGGTTCGGTTGTCCTGGTTCGCTCATCTCTAATTGGTACGTTTGATTCCGCGAATAAGGAGATTAGAGAAATCCTGCAGAGATATTGGGGAATTTTAAAAGCTGACCCTGATGTTGGAAATCTAGTAGGGGATTCTCCACTTATAACATATAAAAGAGGGCGCAATGTAAAGGATCACTTGGTGCATAGTCACATGAGTACACAGAATAAACCAGGTACCTGGTTAGACAGGGGGTTTAATGGAAGTTACAGATGTGGCTCTTGTAAGGCATGCGACTCGATTTTGTGTAGCAAGAATTTTAAAAGTACCAAGACTGGCTGGTTTTTGAGAACAGATCCTACATTAACTGTAAGACCAAAGGTGTAGTTTATCTGATTACGTGTGGTTGCCAATTGCAGTATATCGGTAAAACTAAGAGAGAATTTAGAAGAAGGATCAGGGACCACATTGGGGACGTGAGGAGAAAAGAAGATACTCCGGTGTCGCGGCATATATGGGAATGTCATCATGGTGACTCCTTGATATTAAAATTTCAGGGGATTGAACATGTTAAACCGTTGGCGAGAGGCGGTGATCACGACAAAAAGATCCTACAAAAAGAAGCGCAGTGGATCTATCGCATGCAGACCATGAGTCCCGCAGGTTTGAATGAGCAGATCTCCTACGCGTGTTTTCTCTGAGCATCAACTACAACCCTTCCCATTTTTGGGAGAGATGCGTTATAGTTGCGTGGTATATGCGTTTACAGTGGTCCCCAAATAATAACAAATAAACACTTCACTTCTTCTAGTAACATCAATCGGTTATATCTACAATCGATATTGTAGATTAAGGTGTAGGTTTTTTTTTTACTGGTGACTGATGTTCACACTAATGTAGGGCTTTGATGCGTCTTCTTGATGGTCGACACTCTTCATCAAAGTACCTATTTCTCTTATAGCATCGACCCTATTTACAATTGACATTGTCAATTAGGGCTTTACCTGTATACTAATGACTAATGGCTGTTATTCACATCATTATGAGGTCTATCTGACATTAAATGGAGGATGACTTGATCATCGTTCCCTGATATTATATCCCTGAGTATATCTACCTGATTCTTGCCTGTCCCAATCTGTATGTGTATCCGCTTTAGGTCTCCATGGTTACGAAGGACGCCGTGTCGTCACACTTCATCCTGATTGGCCGGGCTGCAAGGAGGCTCGCCGCAATCCTCATACGTCACTGGTGTGACGTGTCTTTCTATGATTGGTGGTGAGTCGGCAGCCTCGTCAGTACAGGGGGAGGGTTCTAGCCCTTCATATGCTCTCAGCCTCGCCGCCTCGTGTGCGGCCATTTGTATTAGAGTCGTGCATGAGCCGGGAGTAACAAATGTTAGCACAGAAATCGTGCTTAACCGGCATTTAATCAATTAAACAATCCCTGATGAAATGTCACATGCATCAGTGACAATGAAACGCGTAGGGTTGTAACAAATTTTTCAGCTGGTGGTCTTAGAGTCTCTCAGTAGCGGTCTGTTATCAGGACTGATTTCAGAGTCTCTTTCTCTTCGACCACATGCTGTGAGCCCGGTGGGCTGGTACTATCAATTTTCAGCAAGTGGGTGTCGGGGCTTTATACTACAAGAGGAGATTTTGGTCTATACGTTGCAAGTTAATAGACCATCTCCTATCCCTGACCACTTTGTCTGAGCCTGAATATATGTCTTATTGGGCTAATAGGAGCCATATTTTAATACTATATTATTAAAATTATTTTTAATCATTCTAATCAGGCAGTGCATCTATGTTTTTCTAACCTTTTGAAACACTTTTACGATTTTCATCGAAACATCTTAATGATACATGTTGAACTTACTGTGTTATGAATAAAGTATATAATAATGCTTTAAAAAGAGTATATAATGACGTTACGCAATACAACTTAAGCTATGCATGAAATGGTTAATCTTTCAAGCCCACCCACAGAATGTCACCTGACCCATGATATAGGGTATAAATATGTGAATTTACTAGTGGAACACCAAGCTATGATTAAGGACCCTAGCGGTCTGAAACGCGTAAGCGTGGTCCCGGTATTTTTGTTTTAATCTTTTGTTTTAACATGACCGAATAAACCATTTAACTTTTATACGGAGTGCTGGATACACCATCATTGTTCACTTCCATTAACAATAAGAAAGGGTTGTCCCTGATTTATAGAGATCTTATCTCTCCAAGAGACAGAGGTAAATGAAAATATATGCAAGAGTTGGAAAAAGATCTTGAATCCAAATTTTTGATGGCTCAGTGGGAAAAGGCAATACAATGGCCTTTGGAACACTCATCCTGTATAAATCAGGTGGAGGTTGCTAAGAAAATACAGATGGGGCTACAATTCTATCCAGCAAAGATATCAAAATTTGATCCCCAGTGTTGGAGACGATGTGGTGGATGTGGTGAGGTGAGGGATCTGCTCCATATGTGGAAGTGCGACAGACTTAAGCAATTCTGGGCAGATGTCTTTGATCTGATAGAGATGGCTACATCACCGCCCTCATTAGCGGTAAACCGCTCTTCCTTGCTCTGTCACACCGACTCACCAGTTATAGAAGTGCTTGAGAAAGGTCTATGCTTGGACCGAAACGTCGCACCCTGGTATGAGAAATGAAAGATTTTTACCTGCAAATTTACCCCTACTGGTGTGCGTAATACTTTCCACAGTCTGTAGAGGGTTGGGCCCCTATCTATGTACCCTTCTACTCAATCACCTGGTGGTATCTAAATCTATGTTACAATGTACAAAACCATCTATAGGAACAGTAAAGGATCACTATTCCCCAAAAATATTGTCAGCATTTCTAAAAGTATTGTCGGGTGTAAGAGATCCAGCAAAAATCCGAACGAAACTGTAATAAATCCCATGGTGTATTGATATGGAACAGCTCGATTATTAGAGACCCTCCAAATAAAAAATCATTCCCATTTCACAATATATTAAAATAAATTGAGCTTTGTGTGGCAGGACATAGTCATTACATGTAATCTTACATTTTGAAAAAAAATAAAAAAGGTTTGCCATTTTAGTGACAACATTTTGAAAACGATATCCCTTATGCTTTTATATAGGTGTGTAGTGAGTATTTAGACCCTACATTTCTTTTGCAGGAGTTAATGGAAAGCAGGTAGTTATGCAGAACTTATTGGAAGATGTGTCTTTTTTTTTTCACAGCTATGTGTTCTTTTTTTTGAGCAGTACATTTTGGTGGAGAAAAATGCATTTTCTTCTGGGCTTCAAGGTAATCATCTAGGGGTATAATGAAAATGTTTTGTTTTATTTGGTGCTTTTATTGCGATGGTAGGATTGCACATCAGAAATCGGAACAGAAGGATTGGCAGGAGGCTTTTATGGCCCACTTTTTACTTACTATAAAATTTCAGCTTTCAAGGTATTCATCTAGGAGAATAATGAGAATTTTTAGTTTTATTTGGTTGTTTTTTAAATGTCAATTGGGACAAAATGAGAAATGACAAAATTGGGGAAAATGAAATCAATTTTAGAAAATAAATTACCAGGCAGGAAGAAAAGGGATTTAATTAAAATCAACGGAGGTGCGGTATGCTCGAAAGCACTCTCCAATGCAGAGGCCCGGTCTAGAGGGGTAGGTCCCACAGAAGTGAGTGGTGTCTTTCCTAATGTCCCCTCATCGAGCACACTCAACAGCTTTTTTGGGGCCTCCTTTTTCTGTGGGAGAAAGTATGCCAGGAAAATGCTGCCCATGGGCAATTATTATGCCCCCTTTTCCAGAAGCATTGCTGCTTCCACTGCTGCCCTCCACTTCCTAGTAATTTTTTCTTGAAACTCCTTTAGGGTCAGTTCACACTGAGTTTTTTTACGCGGAAACTGCGTCGGAAAACACGCCAAAAAATGTCCAAAAGTGCCTCCCATTGATTTCAATAGGAGGCGGAGGCGTTTTTTTCCCGCGAGCGGAAAAAACGGCTCGCGGGTGAAAAAGAAGGGACATGCCCTATCTTCGGGCGATTACACCTCTGACCTCCCATTGACATCAATGGGAGGCAGAGAAAGTGTATTTCGCTGCATTTTTTGCCCGCGGTGCTCAATGGCCGCGGGCGAAAAGCGCAGCGAAAATCTGAATTTTGAGGCAGATTTTCTGCCTGCAAAAAACTCCATGTGAACCTATCCTTATACAGAACAAAAGAATTGTACAGAGCCACATGAGTCAGGTACATGGCCAATTTTTTATACCAGATCCTCGATTTTCTGAGGGCATTGTAGGGCTGATGAACCTGGTCCGATAAATCTCTCCTCCCATTAACTGATTATAGACCTGGATAGACACAGGCTTAAGGGTTTGCTCTGTGGTTCCTTGGACTAGAACTGGGCTGGATCAGTCTGCGTGGAGTGGTCAATACAAGGACATCACACTTGTCCTTGTATTTGACCAGCAGCAAATTCTCACTGCAAACAGCCCTGCTTTCCCCTCTGCGCACTGTCCCATCAACAAAGGCCTTGGGGAGACCCTTTTGGTTTCTCTTATATGTGCCGCATGCTGTGGTTCCTCTAGCAGCGAGGCGTTTCAGGAGCGGGGCACAGGGATTGGCTGATCAGCACAGGAAGGTACTGATCGGGCACTGGGGGGTATTTTTTATAACTTTTTAAAGCATTTTATATAATTTCTCTTCAGCTCTGTCCTCACACTCTGGCTCTGATCTCCTCTCAATACCAACAGAGAAGATCAGAGCTGCAGACACAGGCAAAACAATCCCTGCCTATGCCACTGAACTGTGATTGGTCTGTCTGGACTGACAGACCAATCACAGCGATCGCCTACAGGGGACCGGTGTGATTATTCCCCTGTCAGCTTGCTGGTTTGCCATGCTGTCTCGGACAGCAGTTTGCATTGAACTGTCACTGAGTATCGTGGCATGGTGACAGTTTATCTGCATCACATACATGTACGTGGGAATGTGCTAGCCGGCCACATTCCCCCATTACATGTACGTGAAAATGCGGGAAGGGGTTAATAGTTACTTTTCAGTAGCCATACGAATCCTGCATAGGGTACTGTCCAGTACAATGCTGTCTCCTTTTTCAGCTGCTTTCTCTCCGCCTCGGCGTCTGTCAAAACTGCACACTCTCCTTTATCCAGCTCTGCAGATAGTGCTGTTGTTCAAACTTCCTCCTAATCAGAAGACTGAAAGACAAACAGCTGATCCTTGGATCCTCTGGGAAGCTGACAGATGGTTTTCTTTGCTCCAAAGGAATTTGCAGTGAGAGAAAAACAAACTGGGTGGAAACCGATTAACCAGTTAGATTCCCTGCATTTATTTTAAAACTTACAAAATCATTTCTTGGATAAAAGCATATTATGCTGACTTGCAGGCTACATAACTTGATCCTCAATGTATACGTCCGAGTAGTTTCGCCTATTCCGGCTTCATCGGGGAGATAATACTGAGGACACCTCATTCCTTTATAAACCTCCGGGAATGAACCTCCGGGAATGAACTTCCGGGTAAAAAGGTCACAATGTTTCAAATACAGATTTACATGCATAAAAATATATATAATAACAATTTTTTAATTTTTAAATAAAACAATTCCAATACAGCTCAATGTTTAAAGAGGCTCTGTCACCAGATTTTGCAACCCCTATCTCCTATTGCAGCAGATCGGCGCTGCAATGGAGATAAGAGTAACGTGTGTTTTTTTTTAAAACGAGCATTTTTGGCCAAGTTATGACCATTTTTATATTTATGTAAATGAGGCTTTCTAAAGTACAACTAGGCGTGTTTACAGTTAAAGTACAACTGGGCGTGTATTATGTGTGTTACATCTGGGCGTGTTTACTTCTTTTACTAGCTGGGCGTTGTGACGAGAAGTATCATCCACTTGTCTTCACAACGCCCAGCTTCTGGCAGTGCAGACACACAGCGTGTTCTCGAGAGATCACGCTGTGACGTCACTCACTTCCTGCCCCAGGTTCTGCATCGTGTCGGCCACATCGGGCAACTCGCAAGCCATTAAATACGGTTAAAATCTTAAACATGAAAAAAGCACAAAGAAAAATAAGCAAATAGGAAGAGAAATAGGATTAACTCCAAAGAAGGTGTGAAAAGAAATAACAATTAATAGTAATTTCAAATGTAATGAAGCTTGGGAAAAGAAAATTATTTTGTGTAGTAATTTAAAAACAATGGTAAGAACGTATATTGAATTTCATGTAAGTAACTACAATTGCAGGCACCGTATTAGCAATGTGTGCATTATTTTGCACCTATATAATATATGTTTGGTATACTGTATATTGTTTTCTAGTGACACATTGGACTTTATGTTAGTGGCTGAGTTAGAGATGTACATAGAGATGACTTATCTGCGTTAGACCAAATAATTTGCCACAGTGATAAGGGGAGCTCCCTACCTAGGTAGGTCTGCTATTTAACTATGTATCCATGTTTGAAAGATACATTCGTGTTTGGAGAAGAAAGAATGCTAAATAATCTCAGTGATAAAACCCTGAGTGGATGAGTTATTTTTGCATATGTACTCAAAGGGTGTAGGTTTAGAAAAGCTAGTGTTTTTATGAAGAGAACAGGCTAGATGGACAATTTGGAGGTAGCTGAAGTATGCGATAGGAGGTGTGTGATATTTGTATTGTAGACTTTGGAATGGTAATACAGTTCTTGTCACGTTGGATTAGTGGACCCACTGTGCCATACCGCCTTGGTATCGGTACGGGGAGATATTCCAAGAGGTAGAGGTATTTTGGTCAAATTGGCATTTTAACAGCAGATGCCATACCGAAAAAGGAAAGAGGGAGGGTGGACCACTTGGATGCCAATCTATTAACTTCTTGAAAGAACGGGGAAAAATTAGGTTTATAAAGAGAGGTATTTGATTGGGTAAGCTTAATAGCTATATATTTAACATTATCCTCTTTCAACGTATAGTTAAAGGAAAATTGTAAGGCCGATGTAACTGACGATGGGAGGTTAATTGGTAGGGCTTCAGTCTTAAAGTTGTTAATCTTATATCCCGAAATTAGGCTATATTCATCTAGAACAAATTGGAGATTAGGTAAAGAAACTTGTGGATTGCGTAGAGTCAGGAGGACATTGTCTGCAAAAAGAGAGATTTTAAACTCATGATCTCGTACCCTAATACCCTGGGTATCAGGATTATTCCGGATTCAAGAGGCCAATGGCTCTACGCAAGGTACATAGAGGAGGTTCTTTATTCCATGATACTCTAAAGTTACTCAGGGAAGCCCTGTCATGTGCCATTGCGGCTGTTTATGCGTTGGGAGACAGCATACGGTAGTTTAACTGCCATATTCTGAGAGAATTATTAAAGAGTGTATTGCAGTAAGAAAAGAATCGGAAATGGCAATGTTTTCTAAAGGAGCGAAGAGAAAGGACCAATTCAATCGGTCAAGTGCTTTTTCAGCGTCTAAACTAAGGAGTAAGCCTGATAAGTCAGAATTAGTAAGAACATGGACAAGGTCAGTCGTTCTTCTAGTGTTACAGCCTGTTTCGCGAGAGAAACAGGCTGTAATCTTGTTGGCTGTCTGCTTTGTCCTCCCTTGGTTTGCCACATTAAAATAATTTTTTACCATCGTGGGTGAGTGCCGCTTTTTCATCTTCTTCTTCCATTCTTGCCAACCTGATCTTTGTGTTTCAAGCTAGGAAGAAGAGAGCCAAGCCTATTGGCCAATATCTTTAACATATTTTGAAGTCTGCATTTAACAAAGATTTTGTCCGATAGCGTGTACATTCAGACTGGTCCTTCCCAGGTTTAGGGATGACCGTGATAAAAGAATGAAGCATAGAAGGAGGAATTGGGGCTCCTAACAGGAAAGAGTTAAAAAGGTCTAGTATGTGGGTTGATAAGGAGTCTTGAAAAACTTTAGAGTAAAGGTATGGAAACCCATCAGGGCCTGCGTATTTTCCATTAGGAAGTTCTTTTTTATTGTCTAGCAATTGTTTCATAGTAATAGGGGCATTGTGCATAAGTGAGTCACCTGAAGTAATAGTGGGGAGAGGGAATGTCTTTAGGTAGATAAACATTGGGTACAGGTGGTTGGGTCTGTGGGACGTTGCAAGGGGAGGGAATATAACTTTGTGTAATATTGATGAAATATATTTGCTTGTTGGTTCGGGTCATAGGGTATCTCTCCTTGTGCATGAGGAGCGGATTGGGTCAATCTTTGTTCCCTCTTCATAATACCGTTGTTTGGTATATGTTAGTAACTTTTCTACTTTGGCAATAGAGATGTCTTTCAGTCCGCCCTTTGGTTCAACGATATGTCTAAGGATAGTTGTGAAGGGGAAAAGAGACATTTTATTTACCAGTGTTTTTAAAGTGGTCGTCATGGCCAGTAGTTGTTGAGTCGCGTCTCATTTCAGGTTAGAGGAAAGGGATATACATTGTCCACTCAGGACTGATTTGTGTGCTTCCCATGTTGTGGATAATTCAGTGGTTGAATCTTTATTAAAGGTAACATATGAGTCAACATGAGTTTTGAGGGATTCGCTATGGATTGTGGATTTAAGTAGACGTTCGTTCAGTCTCCAGTCGCATACTCTGGTAGTTCGTAGGTCATATTGTAAGTCCGGGATGACCGGAGTATGGTCTGACCAGGTAATAAAGCCAATATCAACAGTGGAGGACAAACAGGCCGGGGATATTTCTTAAAAAATATATTCGCGTATGTGTAGTGTGTTGATGCAAGCAAAATGTGTATTGTTTAGCGGTCGGATTAGAGATTCTCCATAAACTATGTAAGCTATATTTAAGAATGAGTCGACAAAATGTTTCCGTATGTCTATGTAGATCTGAAGTCATACAATTGGATTGTCTATCTAAAGTATAGAGGAAGGTTAAAGTCACCTCCTATAAGTAAAGTGGTAGACGGGAAATCTTAGCCAAAACCCTCTCTAAGAAGGGAACTTGAGACATATTTGGGGCATATACATTACATAAAGTGATCGGAGTGCCTTTCAGAGTCCCTGTGAGAATGATTTACCGTCCTTGTGGGTCAGAGACTTTCTTAGTGACTTGCAATGGGCAGTTTCAAGATATTATAATTGCCACTCCTGCCTTCTTTTTATCCTGAGTGGCTGTATAAATAACAGGAAAGTGATGTAGAGCAAATTTGAATGAACCCAATCTGACATAATGCGTTTCCTGGAGAGAGGCAGTATCCGTCCTGAGATTTCTCATTTCCCTGAGGTGCCAGGTGGCATTTAACATTGAATGCGTGGTTTCGGGTCCTGCATGTACCTGGCGAGAGGCCGCGTGGAGCAATGGTGGCGACTCTACATAACATTGGTCCAATCTAACCGTCTCAAGTGGTGGCTCTGGGAGCACCACAGCTGAATTGGTTTCCTCCGGTATCAGCGCAACAGCCGAAGTCCCCAGGAGGTGATCTCCATCCTCAGTCTCCGACAGGCACCAGGAGAACTGTGACACAGTTTCTTGTGGAAGCGCGACAAATGGCGTGCGCGGATGGTCTGCCGCCAAGTCTGTTCGCAGAAAAGCGTCTAAGGCACCGGCAGCAGGTGTGCCGGAGTTCGCCAGTTTGCTGTCAGGTGTCTTAGCGGAACGTCTCACCATTATGGGTATGTTTGAGCAGGCTGAGTATGTCATTTACCGCTTAAATAGGTAGAAAGATAGAGGAGCTCTGAACCGTGCATCCTAGTGCATCAGCTTCCGGGGGCCTCTGTTGTATTTTAATATTCCATAGCTATGAAGATCACCAGGGCAAAAGTACGTCACTGTTGCTATTCAGTTACAGGTTACAGAGTACAGATGTGCAGCAGAAGTGTGATGATTATTATTATATGTTAATATATATTGTTTACATAGCGTTATCATCTTCCATGGCACTATACAATGAGGTATAATATGGGGTAAATACATAAATATGAAAATACATAAATATAGAAATACAGACAGGCAGATTGATATAACAGTTAGGCACTGTTCACACAAGGATTTTGCAGGCAGGCAGATTTTGACCTGCCTGCACTTTATTGCCACGGTTTTCACTGCGTTTTTTGCCCGCAGGCAAAAAACGCTGCGAAAAAACACTTTCTCTGTCTCCCATTGATTTCAATGGGAGGTCATAGGCGGATCCACGGCAAGAAAGAACATTTTGCTAAAAGCCGAAGTTTTTTTGTGCTGATTCCAACACAGTCTCCGCTTCAATATCAGCACCAAAAAAATCAGTTTGAACTGGGCATGTTCATATGGCTTATCTTCCGCCGTTTTTCAGAGTGTAAAACGCTCATATTACACTCTGAAATACATTCTGAGATTTTTAACATTTCCCATTGACACTTGACAAATGCTTGATAAACACGCCTCCAAAAACACTTGCAAAAATCAAAAAGACTGTTAGGGTATGTCCACACGGCTTATTTTTAGCAGTTTTTCAGGCCGTAAACCCCCTCCCCCCCCCCCCCTGAAAAATAGCTGGAAAAATGTAAAAAGAAGTGCATGTCAAAAATGGCTGTAAAAAAAACATAAAAAAAAGGTTGATTATTTAAAAATCGCTGAAAATCACTGGCTGTTTTCCTTTGAAAACAGCTCTGTATTTTACAGCTGTTTTTAGTTTGCCATGTGAACATACCCTTAGGGTATGTTCACCCGCAAGATCAAAAACGGCTGAAATTTATGAAAATTGCAGAGAAAACAGCCTATGATTTTCAGCCGTTTTTGAAACAGAAAATTTATTTTGAGGGGGCCTTTTTTTAGACATTTTTGGTGCTGTTTTTCAAATGGCCCTCTAAAAAACAGCTCCAAAAACGTCTCAAGAAGTGAAATGCTCTTTCTTTTTGAACAGCGTCTTTCTACATGCCGTTTTTTATAACAGCGGCGTAAAAAAACGCCCATTCTGAACTAAATGCCGTTTTTCCCATTGATTGCAATAGGAAGCTATTTGTCAAAGTTTCACTAGCGTTTTTCAAAGCGTATTTTTGAGGCGTTTACACCCCAAATACGCCTGAAACCACTGGTGTGAACATACCACACGCAGTGTTTTTTGGCGTATATTTCAGGGCGCTAAACGCCTTAACATACGCCTTGAAAAACACTAGTGAAACACCGACAAACAGATTCCCATTGTAATCAATGGGTAAAACGGCATTTAGTTCAGATGAGGCGATTTTTTTCATAGGGCCAAGTGAAAAGCAGCCAAGTTTTCTCTTGAAATCAGCCTCTTATTTTTCAGCCTGAACATATGCACTACACGGCAGTATTTTAATCAGTATTTTGGAACAGAATTTGTAAGCCAAAAGCAGTAGTGGGTCCAAAATACGGAAAGAGGTACAAACCTTTCCATTATACTTTTTTCTGTTCATGCTTCGCTTCTCGATTTGGATTTGGCTTAAAAATACTGAAGCAAACTACGGATCAAAATACTGTCATGTAAAAGTGGCCACACTGTGCGTTTTTAGCATATGTTTTTTTGTTTTGGTTGATGAATTCTACAAACGCCACAAAAACACATGGAGTGATACCAGCCTTAGCATATGTACACATATAGCGTAAACACTGCAGCATTTTTGAGTGGATTTTCTGTGTTGTAATTCCACAATGTTTTTGCAAGAGAAATTGACTTGCTGCAGATTGAGAATCTGCACCTCAGGTAAATGTTCCCACTTCTTTTCTGCATATTTTTTACGCAGCCTGTGGATGAAATTTGTTGAAATACCACCCACTTTGCTGCTACTGTAATACACTGTGGATTTTCAGCACAGAAAATCCTGTCATAAATTCTGCATTGTTTACGCTACTTGTTAACATGGCCTTAGGGTGGACTCACACGCGCCACATCTTGTTGCAGAATTTTCTGCGGCTGAAAATCAGTTCCATTCATCTAAATACATCTTGCAGAAATCGATGTGCTTGCTGCAGGAATAACCCCCTTCAGATGAATGGAATTGATTTGTGCAACAAAATTTGCAGCATGTAAACGCACCCCTAGGTTTTGTTCATATGCATTGTAAACAATGCATAATCTTCATTTCGATTATCTGTGCGGATATTCTGCAGCGAATTATAGTAACAGCAAAGTGGATGAGATTTCAACAAATCTCATCAAAACGTTGTGGAAAAAGCTCGCATAAAAGACATGCAGAAATCGACTTGCTGTATGGATTTTTTAGTCCGCAGCATGTCAATTTCTCTTGCACAGAAAATACAGTCGGAAATTTTGCAGTGTTTATGCAACGTGTAAACTGATCCGTACAGGTACAATGAGGAGCTCTGCCAGAAAAACCTTACAATCTAAGGTTGAGGCCACATGTAGCGGTCAATGTGCAATCAAATACCACCAACTGCACGATGTTTTAACACAAAATGCTACAATTTTGGCCACAAGCTTTCAAGTGGTAAAACGTTGCAGATTTTTTACCACATCGTGGCTGCATATCGATCTAAAATGATTGAAGGTATCTGCAGGTGACATTAAACTGATGACTATATTTTAATATTTATTTTTCCAGGTAAACTTGCATCCAGCTGGTCTTTTACTGAAAATGAAAATCCTTCTTCATTGCTCTCTGCCTGATGATGTCATCAGCATGGGTGAGAAATTGTGATATCTATCAACTTGTGTGCAAAAGTTTGGAATCTCTAAGAAAAGTCCTTCTTTATTTAATCCCTTTGGCGTCACCAACTATACATTTACAGCATGGCACCATGCATTTAGCACAATCTGCCATACATGTATGTTAGAGTGTTAAAGGGTCACCTTATCTAGTGAAATGGTTGCACAGTAGTGGTGACTGCTGTCCTTGACAGCAGGCCATCACTACTTATGGTCGAGGAACCAATTGCGTTGCTGCTTTAAATCGTTCACGTAAATGGGCGTACTATTATGCCCTAATTGCGGTATATTGACCACAATAGGGTGTAATGGTACACCCAGTGAATGGCACAGGCAGAAAAGCTGTGCCTGCCCCAACTGAATCAGGTGGCGGCTGTAATACATGACATAAAAAAAAACATAAATTCGTAAAGTTTAATCTATAAATTATATGTTCCGGAAAATGGTTCTATTAAAAAATCTGACTCGTCTAGTAAAAAACTTGTCCTATTTTCTCATGGACCCTTCACACGGTCCGTTGAAGCAATGGCCGTGTGAACGGCCCTATTAAATTACATAGGACCGTGTGACGGCTGTTGTTTTAACGCCATTACACAGACGTATTACATGTTCGTGTGAATTAGGTCTTAGGGTATGTTCCCACAGGTTGGATACGCTGCATAAAAGAGTTCAGTACGAAAAACTGCAACCAAATCGCCTTTGCTGAAAACAGAGGTAAAAAAAAAAAAACAATACTTCAAGGGGTTTTCCCATGAGAGACATTTTTGACATATTCACAGGATATGTCATAAATGTCAGCTAGATGCGGGTCCCACCTCTGGGACTCGCACCTATCTCTAGAACGGGGCCCCCTAAACCCCGTTCTAGCTTTTTGTGCTCTCGCTGCCTCCTGGCCACTTACTGATTGCATGATCGGGAGTTACGGAAAACGCGTAACTTGTTGAGCTACTCTGTTTCCGTAACTCTCATAGTAGTGAATGGCAGTTACAGAAGCAGCGTAGCATTCAAGCTACGCTTTTTCCGTAACTACTATTAAGTTCTATGGGAGTTAAGGAAACAGCGTAGCTCAGCGAGTTACGCTGTTTCCATAACTCCCGACCATGTAATCAGTGAGTGGCCGGGAGGCAATTCTAGAGATAGGTGCGAGTCCCAGAGGTGGGACCCGCATCTATCTGACATTTATGACATATCCTGTGGATATGTCATACATGTGCTTCATGGGAAAACCCCTTTAACTCACTGGTGAGTCCCTCTGTTCTCCGTGCAGCCCGGCCTCCTGTAATTGGCTGCAGCAGTCACATGGGATGAAATGTGATCCCAGGAGGCTGGGCTGCAAAGGAGCCGTCGCTCTGACAATGCCAGGGGGTAAGAATAGCCCTTTTTTATTAAATGTAAACAACAAAAAGTTTAGTTTTTTTTCAAATTTGCAATTCAATTAAATGGGGAAAACCCGCAACAAAAGTGCAATTATTCCGCAGCACAAATTGACATACTGCAGATTAAAAACCGCACCGCAGGTCAATTTATGAACTTTTTTCCAGCAGATTATTTCTGCAGCATGTGGATGAGATTTGTTTAAATCCCATCCATTTTGCGGTTACTGTAAATGCGGATTTTCCGCACAGACTTCCTATGCCGAAATTCTGCAGCGTTTATGATACATGGGCACCCAGAATAAAAGTAGTAAAACATTAAAAAAAATATACATTTTTGGTACCGCCATAATCATGCCGACCCATAGAATAAAAGTAACGGGTTATATATGCTGTGCCTTGAACAACGTAAATTTAAAGTGCATAAAACTATGGTGAAATTGCTGTTTTTTTAAAAGTTACTAAAAGTTAATCATTAGTTATACGTACCCCAAAATGGTGCCATTTAAAAATACAACGCGTCCTGCAAAAAAAACAGCCATCATACAGCTCCGTTGACGGTAAGAAAAAACGTTCTGGCTCTCAGAATGTGACGACACAAATACAAATAAAATTTTAAAAAAAGTGTTTTATTACTTTTTCCCATTAAAAACATGAAAAAATTACCCGCAAAATACATATAACATGTAGTTTTTACCACACCGTGAACACCTTAAAAACAAAACCCAAAAAGCTATAGCGGAATTTTTGTTTTCTTACCATCCCCCCCACAAAAAAAGCTAATAAATAATATATTATATGTACCATTAAAAAATACATCTTGATCCGGAAAATTAAGAAAGTAAAGCCCTTGAGTAAAAAGAAAAATGCTGTACCCTCAAGACCCAAAATAGCTGCATCTTTAAGTGGTTAAACCCTTAATACCACAGATTTTTTTCGATTTAATAACCAGACACTTTTTTAGCAATCTTTTCGCTGATGCTGGTTAAACGGTTATTACTTTTATATTTTTTATGCTATTAAATTGTTTTTTGCATCTTTTTTTCATAACAGATATCTGGACCGCCTCTTCATTCAGTGTCCTCCACACTGCAGTGGATCAGTGAGGAGGAACAGGCGGTTTGGGACCCCCATTCTCAAAACCTGTGGGGGTCCCTGCAATGGGCCCCCTAGCAATCAGAAAATGATCAACGATCCTGTGAATAAGTGATAATTTATGATTCTAGAAAAACACTTTAAACTGTGTACTTCCTCTGTAACTGGTACTGTCATAGCAGCCCCTGTTACAGGGGAAAACAGCCCTGATAATGTGACAGTTAGGAAAGTACTCGTTCTTTCATAAAATAAATATATGTGTGTGTGCGTGTATGTATATGTATATATATATATATATATATATATATATATATATATATATACATATACATACATATATATATATATACAGTACATACATTATTGGGACATCCACAGATTACAGCTACAGGAGCTTTTATGACATCCCATTCTAAATCCATGGCATTACTATGAAGTTGGTCCCCCTTTGCAGCTAAAACGGCTTCCACTCTTTTGGGAAGGTATCTAAAAGAGATTTTAGAGTGTGTCTGTGGGAATTTTTGTCCATCTAGCCAGAAGAGCATTTAAGAGGTCAGGCACTAATGTTGGACAAAACTGCCTGGCTCGCAATCTCCGTTCTAGTTTATCCCAAATGTGTTCGATACGTTTGTGGTTAGGGCTTTGTGCGGGCCAGTCAAGGTCTTCAACACCAAACTCACCCAACCATGCTTTTCTGGACCATGCTTTACAGGCGGGGTCACATTTTTGCTGGAACAGAAATTGGCCTTCCCCAAACTGTTCCATTAAAGACCTCAAATGCACATTGTGCTCTTTCACTCCTTAACCCTGTTATATGCCCAGGCAAAAGAATAGGGCCGCATATAGGGTGCTTCTAAAACCAGGAAACACAGCATAATAATTAAAGAAGTGTATTTTTATGGTGGCACAAGCTGGGCACAACATCCACTGCACACTAATTTCTGGAAAACACCTGTGGGATCTACATTCTCACTACACCCGTAGGTGAATGTCTTGAAGGGTGTAGTGTCCAAAATAACATCACTTGTGTTTTTTTTACTGTTTTGGTCCCACATGGGCTTTACAAATGCGATATGGCACCCAGAAACCAATTAATCAAAATCTGCACTCCAAAAGCCAAATGGCATTCATTCCCTTTCTGAGTCTTACCGTTTGCCCAAACAACAGTTTATGACCACATATGGGGTATTGCTGTACTAGGTAAAAATTGCTATTGAAATATTGTGGTGCTTTTTTTCCTTTATTCCTTGTGAAGATGAAAAATTGTCAGCTAAAACGACACCTTATTGGAGAAAATGTAATTTTTTTCGTTTTCACAGCCCAATTCTAATAACTTCAACAACAAATATCTGTGGAGTCAAAATGTTCACAAGGCCCATATATATTTTTTTCATGCGGTGTCGTTTTAAAAATGGGGTCTATTTGGGGTGTTTCTTGTGTTTTGACCACCTATAATGGTGCCTGGAAAACATCCTAATAAAATGGAAGCCCCAAAATACACTAGGTGCGCCTTCATTTCTGAGACCTGTGTTGCAGTGAAAGAGCCCACAAGGGCCACATATGGGACATTTCTTAAAACTGAGGGATCAGGGTAATAAATATTGAGTTGCGTTTTCTTCTTTAGAAATAAAGGACTAAAATTTAATGTCTGCAAAAAATATGAAATGTTCAAATTTCACCTTCACTTTGATTAAATTCCTGCAAAACGTCTAAATAGTTAAGAGACTTCCAAAATGCTGTTTTAAATAGTTTGAGGGTGTAATTTTTGAAATGGGGTGATTTATAGGGGGTTTCTAAGATATTAACCCCTCAAAGCAACTTCAAAACTGAATTGGTCCCTAAAAAAAATAGGTTTTGGAAATTTTCTTGAAAATGGAAAAAAGGACTGCTAAACTTATGATCCTCTTCAAAAAATTATGCCAACATAAAGTAGACATATGGGAAATGTTAATTAGTAAGATTTTGTGTGGTATAACTTGTCTTACATGCAATTAAAATCAAATTCTAATTTTTCAACATTTTTGAAACATTTTGGTGTTTTTCACAAATAAACAATCAATGTATCGACCGAATTTTACCACTAACATAAAATACAATGTGTCATGAGAAAACAACATCAGAATCACTAGGATAAGTGTAATGGCAGGAAGGAGGTGAAGGGAAAGTGAGCCCTAATCTACCCACCGCCCTGTCCCTGCCTACTTGCAACGACCCGCCCTAGACGACGGGGTACAACTGGGCGGCGGTCCCTACGCTGTCTAAGTGCACGGGAGAACAAACAGGGAACACGCAAGGGAAGGGGCAGTAGCCCACGGAACGCCGCGAGGAAACGGAGCGGTGAATGAGTAGTCAGGACCAGGATGAAGTAGAGTATACCAAGGTGAGCACGGAGAAGGAAGCAAGCCAGGGGCAAAGAGAAGCAGGTTAAGCGGAACTGCAGCAAGGCAGAAGCACGGCAGAAGCAGGCTGGAGCAAGCAGCAGTGGGGCCAGGAATCCAGAAGAATTAGAAGCACTGAGGAAGAGAACACGGCAGGTAATAAAGGACAGGGGGCGGAGCTAACTCCGACTGACCAGGCCGCGATAGGCTCTCCCACTCCTGAGCCTGCCACCCTGGTTGGTGGGAGATGGTGTCAGTCGAACAGGTCTGGCCTCAGGTGTGGATTGATTAATCCCAGGAGTATACCTAGACGTAGTACCTGGCAGATCCCTAACAATAAGTAAGAGCATTCCAAGTTATAACCACATAAAGGATGCTATAGCTCTCCGCTTCTCAATACTTACCAGTCCTGGTTCCCTCTCCCTCCTCATTCTGCGTTTGGCGGCAAAATCAAATTTCGTCCTGACATCCAGATATAGAATTTCTCCTGCTCTGGAACACTCTGTTAGAGCAATTTGGTTCCTTTGTGTTCCAAAGACTTCTCTGCTGTCTTGTATTTGAAATTCCTGTGTACTGAACCTCGTCTGACCTTCAGCTACCTTTACCGTGACAAATCTCTGCCCCCTACGCTGACGTATTACTTAATAAACCTCAGCAACCTGCCCAGACATTTAGCTCTCCAGACCACTCTGCTTCTATTAACTTCAGCCGTCACCAATACTCCAGAGGTAGTGACCTGGGGTTTCCACATCCCCGTACAGGGGTTAGAATGTGAAGACCAGGGGTTCCCTTAGACTCGACTCCCCAGAGTAGCCCCAAGTCAAATCACTTGGTGACACAGAGTGTTCACACCGACCCCAGCTACAGCACATTCCTCGGGCTCCGTGACAGTTTGCTCTGGCCATGGACCCCGCTGAAGTAACCCTGCCTGAAGTCTCACACCTGGCTCAGGAATTATCCAGGCAATGAGTTTGCCAAGACCAACTGTGCCAACTACTACATAATATCCTGTTTTGGCTTAATGCCATTTCTACTCCTTCATCACCTGTGGCGCCTATGCAACCACCTCTAGCTACTGCAAGCAGTCCAGGATTGCATTTATATACTCCTTCACGCTACCAAGACAACTCCAAGTCGTATATGGGATTTCTTAACCAATGATCGACCCATTTTAAGGTGATGGTTTCAGACTGAGCTAAGGTCACCAATATCCTGTATCTGCTTTCTTCTGAGGCACTGGCCTGGGCATCTCCTCTATTGGAACGGAACAATTCTATCATGAACAACATTCAAGCCTTTCCATGCAACCTTCAGAAAGGTATTTGAAGAACCTGGTCAGACATCATCTTCGGCCTCATCACTTCTCAAGCTTCACCAAGGTCTTTCTACTGTAGGTTAATATGTCATCCAGTTTTGCACCTTAGCCACTGAACTCCAATGAAACAATGAAGCTCTTGTTGCAACTTTCTGGGAAGGTCTGGCTGGTCCCATTATGGAATAGTTGGCAAGTCGAGATCTTCCTACCACTTTGGATGAGTTAATTTCTTTGGCTACTCATATTGATAGACTCTTCTCTGAGAGACAACGGGATCTCTCGTGAACATAGGGTACCTCAACTGGCACCAACATTTCTGAGACCTCTTCTTGCTTCCACTTCTGCTTTTCTGAATGATCCCATGCAGGTAGAGAGAATACAATTATCTACTGGAGAAAATCTAAGAAGACACACTAATAATGTTAAGGATCTGCCAGGCACAGCTTCTGTATCCACGCCCATAGGTAATCGGTCTGCACCTGCTTCTATGTCTGTGAGACTGACTCCATCTTCCACCACTCAGGATGGCAGGCTTAGGAGTGGGAGAGCCTATCACAGCCTGGCCAGACGGAGCTAGCTCCCGCCCTCCGTCTATTTATACCTGCCTTTCCTGTTCTTCCTTGCTTGTGATTCTTCTCTGTTGGTTTCCTGGCCCTGCTGCAGCTTCTTGAACTACTTGTCCCTGCTTCGTATTGACCCTGGCTTACTGACTACTCTTCTGCTCTGCGTTTGGTACCTCGTACACTCCTGGTTTGACTCGGCTTGTTCACTACTCTTCTGCTCTGCGTTTGGCACCTCGTACTCTCCTGGTTTGACTCGGCACGTTTACTACTCTTGTTGCTCACGGTGTTGCCGTGGGCAACTTCCCCATTTCCCTTTGTTCTGTGTTTCCTTGTCTGGTTGTATGTCGTGCACTTACTGAGTGTAGGGACCGTCGCTCAGTTGTACCCCGTCGCCTAGGGCGGGTCGTTGCAAGTAGGCAGGGACTGAGTGGCGGGTAGATTAGGGCTCACTTGTCTGTTTCCCTATCCCTGTCATTACATAATCACAAGCCCATACCTACTCTACCCTGGTCCCTCACACCACTATGGACCCCTTGAGACCCTGGTTCAGCAAATGCAGGGTCTCTCCCTACAGGTCCAGGCCCTGGCTCAGAGGGTCAACCAGCCTGATGCTACCATGGTAGTGCCCCTCACCTCACCTCTTGAACCCCACCTCAAGTTGCCTGACCGGTTCTCAGGGGACCGGAAGACTTTTCTCTCCTTTCGGGAGAGTTGTAGGCTCTATTTTCGTTTAAAGCCCCACTCCTCAGGTTCTGAGAGCCAGCGGGTGGGTATAATTATGTCCCGGCTCCAGGAAGGGCCCCAAGAATGGGCCTTCTCCTTGGCTCCTGACGCCCCTGAACTTTCCTCCGTTGATCTTGTCTTTTCTGCTCTCAGACTCATTTATGACGAGACTGACAGGACTGCCTTTGCCGAGAGTCAGCTGGTGACATTACGTCAGGGTAAGAGACCTGTTGAGGAGTATTGCTCTGACTTTAGGAAGTGGTGCGTAGCTTCTCGGTGGAATGACCCTGCCTTAAGGTGCCAGTTTAGGTTGGGTCTGTCGAGCGCCCTGAAAGACCTGCTAGTTAGCTATCCCTCTTCTGACTCCCTAGACCAGGTTATGGCTTTAGCGGTACGACTTGACCGATGTCTCAGGGAACGACAACGTGAACGTTTATGTGTTTTCTCCTCTGACTCCCCCATGATGCCTCCCGAGGTTCCGTTGCTTCGCTCTTCCACGGAAGACTCGGAGGTACCTATGCAACTCGGGGCTTCCGTGTCCCCCCCAACAACGTAGAGAGTTCCGCAGGAAGAATGGTCTCTGCTTCTATTGTGGGGATGACAAGCATCAAGTGAACACCTGTCCTAGGCGTAAGAATAAGCAGCCGGAAAACTTCCGCGCCTAAGTGATCATCGGGGAGGTCACTTGGGCGCACAGGTATTTCCCGTAAATATAAAACGTAATAAAATCTTGCTTCCCTTTCAGGTCTCTTTTGGTGGTAGGTCTGCTACCGGCAGTGCCTTCGTGGATTCAGGGTCATCTGCTTATATCATGTCTGTGGAATTTGCTATGTCTCTTGCTATGCCTTTGATTGATTTGCCTAAACCTGTCCTGGTAGTGGGTATCGACTCCACTCCTCTTGCTAATGGTTATTTTACACAGCATACCCCTGTTTTTGAACTCCTTGTTGGCTCCATGCATTTGGAGCAGTGCTCTGTACTGTTGATGCAGGGATTATCGTCCGATTTGGTTTTAGGCCTTCCCTGGTTGCAGTTGCATAATCCCACGTTTGACTGGAATACTGGGGATCTTACCAAATGGGGTAATGAATGCTTGACGCCATGTTTTTCTGTTAATTCTATTTCTCCCCCTGAGGAGGTGAACACGCTACCTGAGTTTGTTCAGGACTTCGCTGATGTTTTCTCTAAGGAGTCCTCCGAAGTGTTACCTCCTCATAGAGAATACGATTGCGCTATCGATTTGGTACCAGGAGCTAAGCTCCCTAAGGATAGGATATTTAATCTCTCTTGTCCCGAATGTGAAGCCATGAGAGAGTATATCCAGGAATGCCTGGCCAAGGGTTACATTCGCCCCTCTACTTCTCCGGTAGGTGCTGGCTTCTTCTTCTTAGGGAAGAAGGATGGTGGTCTTAGGCCATGCATTGACTACCGTAACTTGCATAAGGTCACTATAAGGAACCAGTATCCCCTTCCTTTGATTCCTGATCTCTTTAATCAGGTTCAGGGGGCCCAATGGTTCTCTAAGTTTGATCTACGGGGGGCGTATAACCTTATCCGCATCAAAGAGGGGGATGAGTGGAAGACTGCGTTTAACACGCCCGAAGGTCATTTTGAATACCTCGTCATGCCCTTTGGGTTGTGTAATGCTCCCGCGGTCTTCCAGAATTTCATAAATGAGATTTTAAGAGATTACCTGGGGGTATTTCTTGTAGTGTACCTTGATGACATACTTGTGTTTTCCAAGGACTGGTCCTCCCACATTGAGCATGTCAGGAAGGTGCTCCAGGTCCTTCGGGAAAACAAGCTGTTTGCGGAGACCGAAAAATGTGTGTTTGGGGTGCAGGAGATACCATTTTTGGATCAAATCATCACTCCTCATGAATTCCGCATGGACCCCGCCAAGGTCCAGGCTGTGGCGGAATGGGTCCAACCTGCCTCCCTGAAGGCGTTATAGTGCTTCTTGGGGTTCGCTAATTATTACAGGAGATTTATTGCTAACTTCTCGGTCATCGCTAAGCCTCTTACGGACCTCACTCGCAAGGGTGCTGATCTCCTCCACTGGCCTCCTGATGCTGTCCAGGCTTTTGAGGCCCTTAAGAAGTGCTTTATCTCGGCCCCGGTGTTGGTTCAGCCCAACCAAATGGAGCCATTTATCGTGGAGGTTGACGCGTCCGAGGTGGGAGTGGGGGCTGTCTTGTCCCAGGGTACCAGGTCCCTCACCCATCTCCGTCCCTGTGCCTACTTCTCCAGGAAGTTTTCGCCCACTGAGAGTAACTATGATATTGGCAACCGCGAACTCTTAGCCATTAAATGGGCATTTGAAGAGTGGCGCCACTTCCTGGAGGGGGCTAGGCACCAGGTAACGGTCCTTACCGACCACAAGAAACGGTTTTTCCTAGAATCTGCCGGAGGCTAAACCCGAGACAAGCTCGATTGGCGTTGTTTTTTACTAGATTCAACTTTTTGGTCACCTATAGGGCTGGGTCTAAAAATATTAAAGCTGATGCACTGTCACGTAGCTTCATGGCCAGCCCTCCTTCGGAGGAAGATCCTGCTTGTGTTTTGCCCCCAGGTATAATCATTTCCTCTGTTGATTCTGACTTAGTCTCCGAAATTGCGGCTGATCAAGGTTCAGCTCCCGGGAGCCTTCCTGAGAACAAGCTGTTTGTTCCCCTGCAATTCCGGCTAAGGGTACTCGGGGAAAATCATGACTCTGCACTATCTGGCCATCCAGGCATCCTGGGTACCAAGCACCTCATTGCCAGAAACTATTGGTGGCCTGGGTTGCCTAAAGACGTTAAGGCCTACGTTGCCGCTTGTGAAATTTGTGCTAGGTCCAAGACTCCCAGGTCCCGACCAGCGGGCTTACTATGTTCTTTGCCCATTCCCCAGAAACCTTGGACCCATATCTCCATGGATTTTATCACCGATCTGCCTCCATCTCAAGGCAAGTCGGTGGTGTGGGTTGTAGTAGACCGCTTCAGTAAGATGTGCCACTTTGTACCCCTCAAGAAACTACCCAATGCTAAGACGTTAGCTACCTTGTTTGTCAAACACATCCTGCGTCTCCATGGGGTTCCTGTCAATATTGTTTCTGACAGAGGGGTACAATTTGTTTCATTGTTTTGGAGAGCTTTCTGTAAAAAGTTGGAGATTGATCTGTCCTTCTCCTTGGCCTTTCATCCTGAAACTAATGGCCAAACCGAGAGGACTAATCAGCCTCTAGAACAATATTTAAGGTGTTTTATCTCTGATTGTCAATATGATTGTGTCTCCTTCATTTCACTCGCCAAATTTTCCCTTAATAACCGGGTCAGTAACTCGTTCGGGGACTCCCCCTTTTTCTGTAATTTTGGGTTTAATCCACGGTTCTCTTCCATTTCACCTGGTGGTTCCAACAATACCGAGGTAGATGTCGTTCATCGGGAACTGTGCACAGTCTGGGCCCAGGTTCAGAAGAACCTAGAGGAGTCCCAGACTCAGGCAGATAGAAGACGTTCTGCTAACCCCTTGTTTGTGGTCGGGGATCTGGTGTGGCTGTCTTCAAAAAATTTGCGCCTTAAAGTCCCGTCCAAAAAATGTGCTCCCCGGTATATAGGGCCGTACAAGGTCATTGAGGTCCTTAACCCTGTCTCCTTCCGACTGGAGTTACCCCCGTTTTTTCGAATACACGACGTGTTTCATGCCTCCCTCCGGAAACGCTGCTCCCCGTCCTTGGCTACCTGAAGGGGTAGAATTGTGGACAGCAGGATGGTCCAAGGCTCCCTCCAGTACCTGGTCCATTGGAGAGGATACGGGCCTGAGGAGAGGACTTGGGTACCTATATGTATGTTCTTCTAGTCCTAGAAGAAGCCAGAATGCTGGCGAAACGCGCGTCGGGTGTTCTATTATTTTAATGTCTCCTTGGTGCAATACATGGCCTTAGCTGCCACACTTAGGCCATTCGATTGTCAACCTATCATTTGCTTCTACCGCACGGCTGACAGCAGTCGGCTGTTCAGCTTACAGCACGAGTGTGTTGTTGGCGCAGCGCACCCTGCTGTCATTTCCGAGCAGCTGGGTGTGTGCTTTTATCCAGCCGCTACGCTCCAATTTGACCGCCGGTGAATTCGCCGTGCGGTTCTCTTATTGCTGCCTACCCCGTTTACTTACGGGAGTAGGGCTATTGCCTGGTAGGACAGCTTGTCCTGCGGGGTCATTCTGATTTCTCAGCGCTGGAGGCTTTTGCTCCGCTCTGGGATTCAGTACATACGCTGAGTCTGGCTCTACTCACAGTGGAGTCGTACTCTGGGACGGTGTTGTGATACCGCTTCTCAGCTGACCGCTGAGCGCGGCCACAGCAAGGTAACCACGGCTGTTCCCCACGCTGCTGCTCTGGTATACAGGGACGGCGGCGTGAGAGTGCAGCTGTCAGCTAACTGTTCACACTGTGCCGTGGCAGTTATGTGTGATGGTGCGGCAGGCCACTTGCCCTGACTCATTGCACTGGCACGCTCTGCAGGTGTATTACATGGCATGAGTAGTTCTAACCACTCCAACTCGTGCACTCACAGATAAATGCTGCTGTTACCCTTAACACCTCAACTTACTGTTCTGCTCAATAAGAAAATCAATTTAACCACTATATAGCCCTTTGTCATACAGTACAACAATTGATGGTTTTCTTGTTATATAATTGACAGCAGTGCAGCCATTGGCTGCGTCTCACGCTGTCGCTCTGGCCCACAGGGACCTCAACGTGAGGGCGTAGTTAGCAGGCTCATGTTCACATTGTGCCGTAGTGCAGCCGCATGGTAGTGCAACTGGCTATCATTACCCTAATTTCTGCACTGTCACAACCTGAGATTACATGCTTGCTACTCTGGAAGCATAGAATCTTATGTGTTCTTCAATTGAACACTATTGATAGTAATATAATCCATAATTCATAACATCAACATACCATACAATATATGGCCTACAGGTACGTGAGTTTGGGGGTCACTCACACATACATTATTGCACCATTGGACTTTTAGTGTAATTGTATATTTTAATGCATATTAATAAAAGTTAATTATTATTATTAGATCACATACTTTTTTCTTCCTTCCCTTCCCTCATACATATAGCTATACTGGGTGGTGTACACCAATGTGATCTGTTGACAATATTGTGTGATAGGTGGTCCTCCACACATTACGAGGACTTGGGTACCCGCCCGCGATGTTCACGGTGGGGTATTGCTCAGAAGGTTCCATCTTTGGTTCCCCAATAAGCCAGGTCCACCCCTCATAAAAGGGGGGGTACTGTAAAGGATCTGCTAGACACAGCTTCTGTGTCGACGGCTGTGGTTAATCAGTCTGCACCTGCTCCTAGGTCTGATAGAGTGACTCGATCTGCTACCACTCAGGCTGGTAGGCTCAGGAGTGGGAGAACCTATCACAGCCTGGCCAGATGGTTCTAGCTCCCGTCCTTGGCCTATTTATACCTTCATTTCCTGCTTGTCTTTGCCTGTGATTCTTTCCTGTGTCCTGGCTCTGCTGCTCCTGCTATTATTATTGACCTTGCTTCATTTTGACCTTGTCTTTACTGACTACGCTCCTGCTCTGCGTTTGGTACCTCGTACACTCCTGGTTTGACTCGGCTCGTTCACTACTCCTGTTGCTCACGGTGTTGCCGTGGGCAACTGCCCCATTTCCCTTAGCTTCTGTGTACCTTTGTCTGTTTGTCTGTCGTACACATATTGAGTGTAGGGACCGTCGCCCAGTTGTACGCCGTCGCCTAGGACGGGCTGTGCAAGTAGGCAGGGACTGAGTGGCGGGTAGATTAGGGCTCACCTGTCTGTCTCCCTACCCCGTCATTACAGATTCTTCCATTATTTTTTGGGATCCATTTTTACGCCTTTCACCGTGTGGTAACAATATCAACTTAACTTTATTCTGTGGCTCAATATGATTACGGTGATATCAAATTTCTATAGATTTTTTTCATATTTTACTACTTTAAAAAAACAAAATCTTTTTGTTAAAAAAAAAAATAGTTTTGTTTCATCACATTCTGAGAGCCATAACGTTTTTCTTTTTCTGTGCATTGAGCGGTGTGGGGGCTTATGTTTTGCGGGACGAGCTGTAGTTTTTATTGGTACCATCTGTTTTGTCCGTTTACATTTTTATTTTTTACGTCGTTCACTGTGTGCATTAAATAATGCTATATTGTAATAGTTCAGACTTTTACAGAAGCAGCAATACCAAATTTGCTAACTTTTTAATTTTTTTACATTACTTTAGAGGGAAAATGGGAAAAGTTTTTTTTTTAAGTTTCAATTTAAATTGTATTTTTTTCACTACTAAAAACTTTATTTCACTTCTTTTTACACTTTTATTAGTCCCCCTAGGGGGATCGCTGGTACAATATAATGCAATACTAATGTATTGCAGTATATCGTCATTTTTACAGGCATCTGTTAAGCCCCGCCACAGGCATTTTATGGCATCTGTTAAGCCCTGCCAAACAGCATTTTATGACCACATATGGGTATTGCTGTACTAGGGAGAAATTGCTTTACAAATGTTGTGGTGCTTTTTCATCATCACCCCCTGATCTCGCTGCGAGGGGGCGATGAGTTGCCGGAGGGGGCCGCCCCCCACTTTTCAATGCCTCAAATGCTTCGGTCGCGATTGACCGCAGCATTTGAGGGGTTAGGCCCTGTTCACACTTATTTTTTTTGCAGGCAGAAAATTCTGCCTGGAAAAATCAGCTCCGGGTTTTTGAAGTGGTTTTGCACCACACGCGTTTTTTGCGTTGTGAGCGCTCCATACTACTCCCCCTGCACTAGGACATACCTGGTGCGGTAAGGGGTTAAAGTATTCAAAACAGCATTTAGAAAGTTTCTTTTCTCGTTAGGCATTTCACAGGATTTAAAGCAAAGTGGAGGTAAAATTTACAAATTTAATTTTTTTGCAGAAATTACATTTGAACTCATTTTTTTCTGTAACCCTAAAGGTTTAACCAGAGAAAGACAAATCAATATTTATTGCCCACATTCTGCAGGGAAATATCTCACATGTGACCCTAGTGTACTACTGGACTGAAACAGGCCTCAGATCCAATGGAGCACATAGTGGATTTTGCATTTTAGGCACCATGTCAGGTTTTAAGAGGTCTTGTGGTGCCAAAATATAGGAAACACTCACAAAAAGACGCCATTTTGGAAACTAAACCCTCCAAGGAATTTATCTAGGGGTATAGTGAGCAATTTGACCTCACAGTTTTTTGCTAAATGTATTGGAATTAGGTCGTGAAAATCAAAATCTAAATTTCTCATAAAATATGGTTTTGTCTTAGATTTTTTTTCATTTTCATTTTGAGGAATATAGGAGAAAAAGCAGCCCAACTTTTGTAAAGAAATTTTTCCTGAGTACATCAATACCCTATATGTGGTCATAAACTGCTGTTCGGACAAACGACAGAGCTCAGAAATGAAGGTGCGCCATTTGGCTTTTGGAGCTCAAATTTTGCTGTAATAGTTTTTGGCTACCATGTCGCATTTACAAAGCCCCTGAGGTACCAAAACAGTGGAAACCCCGAAAAGTAACTCCATTTGGGAAGGTACAAGGAATTAATCTAGGTGTATAGTGAGCATTTAGGCCCCACAGCAGAATTTATTAGAATTAGGACGTGAAAATAAAAATCGACATTTTATTCCACTAAATTGTAGAGGTTTTTTTTCATTTTTACAAGGGATAAAATAGAAAAAGCACCACAGCATTTGTAAAGCAATTTCTCCTGAGTACAGCAATACCTCATATGCGGTCATAAAATGCTGTTTGGACACACGGCAGAGTATTTATCCAGGGGTGTAGTGAGCATTTTGACCCCACAGGTGTTTCATAGATTTTATTAGAATTAGCCAGTAAAAATGAAATCTTTATTTTTTCCCAAGAATATGTAGTTTAGCTCCCAATTTTTCCCTTTTACAAGGGGTAATAGGAGAATAAACACCACAAAATGTGTTACTTAATATTTCCCAAATATGGGGGTGTGGCCTGGTAGAACATGGAGACGGTCATGTAACTTCTGAGCTCCGGTAAACTGAAGCAAATCCCGGCTCAAATAAGCCATGTAACAGCTATTTGCACACCTGACGACAACTCTGTGACTCCTCCGCTTACAGCACCCACAATTTTGCTGGTTAGCTAGACGGACTGAGACGCGATCTCTGCAATTCTCCCAGCGGCCTTACCATATCCCCAGACTGCAAATAAACATAACGGCAGCATCTAAGCCGACTCCGAGTCCTATCGCTCTGGTGACTAATACCTCTGAGAGGTGAAACTCTCTTGTCTGGTCCTGTGTAGCAGACGTGGAGTGAGTGTCTTGTCCCGAATATTGCTTTCTGCATATCGCTGCATACGGCGACATAATCTCAATAAGCCATCTTAACATCTACCACAACCGCGTGATGTAGAGAGTCTCCTTGCAGACAGATACATGGGATTCACAGTCCGACATCAGAGGAGAATAGTCACTGAGATAATCTTCCTACCTGATCCCCCATTATCCTATTCTTCCATTATATGGCAGATCAAAGGAGTGCCTTGTACTGACCACGTTGTCAGCAGTCATTTTGCATTTTGCATGACTGAACACTGACTGTACCACTTAGGTTCTTGTCCTGGGACTAGGATAAAATCTACATTATCGGCTTATTTGATTCCTCATAAGGATTTTCACAAAACTAACTAGATATACAATTGATGAATAAGTCAACTCTTGCATCATATTGTGTCGTTATTCAAATATTCACTACTAATTTAGCTACTGGTATGTTTATACAGTTGATTCACACAAACAAAATGGGAGGCACTTCAAAAAAGAATACAAAATCGAAGACAACCAAACTCACTGAGTTTTTCAATAATACCCACTCGCAAGGACTGGAAGTGAATAGGCATATTTCTATGCCTCCGTCCTCCACTTTCCCCTCGTCTAGGGCGGAATCTGTGGATAACGATATGCATGAGGAGACAGATCCTCAACCTGCATCAGAAGCTACAATTAAGAGACTTAAATTCTTTACGAGATTCCCTTCAATCTGACATTCGACAAGTAATTGGGGAGTTGAGAACTTACATAGAATCTCTAGCATCTAGAACAGAACACATTGAGCACAAAATGGAAGACTTTACAAAGTCTCATAAACTACTCATTGATGCAAACTCAAATTGAGTGGAGGAAGTACTGAGAGTTTCTAATAAAGTTTTGGACCTGGAGGACAGGTCCCGGAGGAATAATGTGAAAATTAGGGGAATACCTGAGTCGATTACCCCAGACCTTCTTTCGCAATACATCACGGATTTGATGGTTATAAGTCTACCCCATAAAACATCTCTAGATCTTACAATTGACAGGATACATCGGATATTGCTCTTCATCTTTCAACGGATACAATCGCTCGTATTCATTTTTTTCACGTGAAAAATTTGTTCCTCAGAGCTCTAAAATTCTCTTCAGATCTTCCAGGTCGCTTCAAAGATATTACACTTTACCCTAATCTATCAGCGGTGACCATGATAAAACGGAAAGAATATGCCCCGCTGACTAAGATTCTGAGGGAGAAAGGGATTATATACAAGTGGGGTTTTCCGGTGAAATTGATCATCTTGAAAAATGGATCCCAGCTTCTATGCATGTCAAAGGAGATGGTGAAAGACCTGATGCATTCCTGGGGTCTCCTACCCTCCCCACCTCAAAGTCCTCCTAGGGGACATGCCACCCGCCCGGAAATTGTAACTCCACTGTGGTCCGAAAAAAACAGTAGGTCCAGACGTACAATCACAAACTGAGCAATTTCTTGTTAAACAGCTGATTTATCTTCTGCAAGGCTTCGTTATAACTGTTGGAGTGTAACTTCATCTGCCTGAAGCCCTTGTGTCCAGGGCTCAGTGCACAGGCGGACATTTGCCTCTTTGCTCATTTTCCCTGAGAGTGTCATGAACACCACTCCCAGCACACGTGACTTGGATGCTACTGTAAAGGGGTACTCCGCTTGTCCACTCTCACTCTTACTTGCGCCTATCGCAAAAGGCTAACAATGAGTTAAGTGCACCCCAAAACTAGTTCACAAATCCAAACAAAACGCTGCCACCACTTGCCGTATTAGGCCGACAAGAGCCTCCTACTGGTAACGCACACATTCACACAGGCACACAATGAATCTAAATAGCATTTAACAGGTTATGCTTTTCCGCTTCGAGGTTGTGGGTAGGTTTAGAGCAGCAAGGAACAAACTTATTAATTTTAAGTTTTAATATACGAAAGTACAGTGCTTACAAAAAAAGGTTACAAAAATGATGTAATAAAAACTACATACATATAAGCAAAACTGTTACAAAATAAAAGGGAATAAAGCAAAGAATAGCAGACCTCTTACATATTTGATAGGTTAGAGATCCCGCTGAGGAGAACAGCTTGAAGGTGGACAGAACTGCAATGTGGTCGCATCTCCTGTGATCTGACACTGTGTATTTCTTGGTATACCATTATAAAGGGTCCAAACAAGACCCCTCACCCCTCTTTCTGGTCTGATGGGAGGAGGATGGCTAATTACATGCAAAACAGGGAAAGTTGCCGGACACAATTCTAATCGGTCATAACGTCTCATGAATCTCCTAGCGAGATACTATGTCTGACAATTTCCCAGGCATATATTTACCAACCTTGGCATACCAAACATGACTATGAAATATTAATAATTTTAACCGACATTCAGTTCTTGGGTTTCTCATGGCCGAGAATTCCTGCGCTTGAGACCCAAAGAGCGTCTGAGTTCCTGGATCATATACACCAAGCTGGGTTATATACGAGATTAATTATGACAGGGGGGCTTTGAAGGATTATATTTCTTTTGTCCGATACAGCCATTTCTGTAGACATGTGGGTACTGGAGTCTGGCTTCCAAAGCATTGACTTTATTAGCACCCAGGTGTGATGGGAGCCCCACAGAGACAAATTTGGTCCTTGTGTTGACATGCAAACTAATTTGATTATGTCTCTGGAAAACGACACCCTAATTATCCCCCACAGTCAGGGAGATTTATCTGATGCATGGGTTTTAAAACATAGCTCATAACACCTCTTCCTTTTATAGATGGCATGGGAGATTGATTCACTGTAGCGTCCATGGCCGCGGGCCTCCTGACGCCCCCAGCCATGGATCCGTGAGCGCTGGCCCCCATCTCCTTCCTAGGAGACGCCAGCGCTCACTTCCGCTCTGGTCTGCTGGGTCCTGTAGGGTGGGCGCGCACGCTCGTGCCCGGCCTTAAAGGGCCAGCGCGCGCACAAAGGAAGTCGTCATCATTATCAACTGCCATGATTTTCTGGACTATAAGAAGGGCCCTGCCCTTCTGATCCTTGCCTGAGCGTTGTTAGTTTTCCCAGTCTGTCTTGCAAATGGTCCCTTAGTGTTTCCCGTTCCAGTTGTTACTCGTGCCTTGTTACCTGTTCCTGTTTCCCGTTCTGTGCCTTTAGTATTGAGTCTGCCACGCCCTGTGTCATCTGCCACGTCCGGAGGAATCCGCCACGTCCTGTGTCATCTGCCACGTCCAGAGGAATCCGCCATGCCCTGTGTCATCTGCCACGTCCGGAGGAATCCGCCACGTCCTGTGTCATCTGCCACGTCCGGAGGAATCAGCCACATCTGGCGCAACCTGCGGCTCCTGTTTCATCCGCCACGTTTGGCGTTATCTGTTGCACCCATCTCCATCAGTGCTAGAGCTGCGGCCACCGTCTGGACTATCCAGGTACCCTTTTGCGGGACATTGTATTACTGGGGTTTCCTGCTGTTTGGCCAGCTGCCTCCCCGCTACGGCGGTACGGCCTAGTGGGTCCACTAACCCGCTACGTGACATTCACAACATGAAAATTAAAATAGTACATCCCCCAAATACTGGTTTATCACAGAGTGAATCTACAGTTTGGGAATATGTTGGCCTCTGTAATGGTAACAATATTTTCGCATGTTTATTGTTTGTTTTCTGCTGTCCTTTCATTTTTTTTTTTTATTCAATACTTTAGTATATAATACCTCAACTCCCATATTGTTGGGAAACAATCTAGGAAACTATATATATATATATATATATATATATATATATATACATATATATATATATATATATATATATATATATATATCTCAATGGGTATTAAAATTATATCGATAAATGCTCATGGCCTGACCTCCCCATTTAAAAGTTCCCTGCTTTGGAAAGAGGCCTTTAAGTCTGTGATATTTCATGCGTTTAACTTTAAAAGATTCTCAGCTGTTTAAACATAATGAATTTCCGCATATTTTTCAAACCTCCACAACTGCGAAAAAAGTGGGAGTTATTATTGCTGTAAAAGAATCAGTTTCGTTCAAATGTTTTGATACTTACGTAGATCCCTGGGGAAGATATATAGTTCTGATATGTGAAATAGATAACTTGCCTTATACTTTAGTTTCCCTCTATGCCCCTAATGTCTGACAAATTCCGTTTATCAGGAAAGTGTTAGCTAAGACTAAAACTCTTCAAAAAGGAGCTTTAATAGTGTGTGGAGACTGTAATATAGTGATAAATACAGACTTAGATCCTCCTAGAGGGAACAATAGATTGTCCCCTGATTTACAATCTGTGGTTATGGAAGAGGGATTACCTGACATCTGGAGGTATCAACAGACGGAAGAAAGAGACTACACATTCTATTCTTCCCCACATGATGTGTACTCCAGAATAGATTTCTTCCTAGATGATAGGGAGATTTTGCTAAACTCTACTTCCTCTTAAATTGGGTTGATAACTCAGACTAAGCAGAAAGGAGACCCCCAAGTGGCTGGCAGGGATAATTAAACAATGAAGAGAAATGTGCCTAGGCACAAAGTCCCAATTTCCCAGCCACCAGTCAATTAGTCGAAATGTCAGTAAAGGCAGTTAAAACATAACTTTTATTAATGTATCAAACAGACAAACGACACTGAAGGGTTAAAATTGTATCAGAAGACGGCCAGTGTGTAGCAAAGGGTCAATGTGCATGCATCCAGTACAACACTGGACGCAGTGAGAGAAACTGATTCGGCAGCTGCAGACTGCCGTGCATAGAAACAGTTCCCCCGGGTAAAGGCAATAACTGGACCGTCAGTGATATATTAAAATGGCGATAGCCCCCCCGACATGTTTCGCTGCAGAAGCAGCGTCCTCAGGGGATAACACGGGGCTAATGAGCGCGCGTTTTGAAAAATGCTCCCTATATAGACTCGTATGCCTACGTCTGCATGACGTGTGACGGCAACGATTCTCCTCAAAGCCAATCAGGTGGCCACAAAAGACAAGCCCCCACGCCAAAAAGAATGGCATGACAACAAGCCAATAGAACACCGGAATCAGGCATCCAGTCACCACGGAGGCTGAGCGCAAGCGCACATCAGTCACAGTGGGTGATAGTCATTCAGAGAATTCTGTATGCGGGGAGATTGACAGCATGGGCAGCCAATAAGGAGTGCAAAACGGCACCCAATTGGGATAACAAAATCCAAACAAGTGGATACCGTAAAAAGCCTCAATACAGGATGACAGCAAATGCATACAGCACAATATACGTGTCATGCTAGCCGCAGGGAGAACAAATTGCAGTCACACAGCACAACACGCAGAGTCGGCATACGCGAGTGCATAACAATATATTGATTTAACACAATACATCCATTCTAGTCAAATCTAATGGACAAAAACGAATAGTAGGAGAGAGCAGGGATCAGAGCGAGTCGTCTGTTGGATCGATAACAACATCAATAATAATATACATGCTCACCAAGCATAAATAAGGTTAGCTAAGTACACATCAAGACAGCAATGATGATCAGTGTGTCACATAACTGTCAGAACGACAGAGGTATAATAAGGGAAAGTATATTCAGCAGAGAAAATTAATTCAGCAATAAAGGTTAATGATAATAAGAAAAGAGGGTACAGTGCCAACTACAAAAAAAGCCATGAAGGTGAACCCCTCATTTAGGCCATTAGGACTCAGAGAACTTGCTGGAGTTTGAAAGAAGAGACTTTAGCAAGATAGGTGCACAATTGGAGAAAGAGATTGTAGAAATACGCACATTCAGTTCTACTCCTGAATTTGCAGAGTGTGAGTCTAAATTACAAAAAAATATAGAATATCTACAAAAAGAGATAAAAGAAAGAAAACACCGAAAATATATACGTGATCGCAGGGATTTTGACACGGGGCAGGTGTATACCTATCGCTCTCGCATTCCAGCTGCTTCATTCCCTAACCGCACATATAGACCAGGGGATATTTCAGAGTCTGACGTATCTGGAACAGAAGATTCGAGACCATCTTCTGATGACAACAGGTTAGGAGCAAAACGTAAAACTAGAGGCAATAAATATAATCCGTCGAAGAGAGCACCTGCCACGTCTCAGAGATTCACTGCACCATGTTCTCCTCGCAGCGGACAATATCCAGTTTCTTCTTCCTCCTTTACACCATCAGTCTCCACTCTGGCTCGTCCCTCCTTCACAACTATGACCACAAATATTCCATCAACCCCAAATATCATGGGGACGATTTCAAGTGTAGACGTTCTGGGGAGAAACCCTATATCTACATCGTCCACCAGCTCTTTGATGAGTGGCCCCCTGAATGCTTTTCCTTTTTTAGGGACACACCACACTCCATGGAACCAACCGAAATAACATCTGTCAGTGACACTTTAGATGATTTACAGATTTACAATCTTTCCTCTGTACAGTTAAGTCTCCATCAAGAGTCGCTCTTACGGAGGGGTCTCTCTTATACTCCTACATTTGCTTTTGACGAGTTCTCCTGGGTTAAGGATATTCATCTTTTCGCCAGGAAGCTGGCATTGCATAAATATTTTAAGACCAAAACCAGTGATGAACATCAAATGGACTTTAGTGAACGTAGGACTTTACAGGCCCTTGAGGATTTGTCTGATGAAAATTAACATCGTATCAGTTCAGCCACAGGCCCTTTTTCGTCTCTAAGACCTCGATCAAAGATGACCCCTCCCTTTGCACAATATGCACATATCGACGTTTTTGTCAAATTGGTGAGCTCCGAATTGGGGAAACTTAAAGCCAACAAACATGGCACCAATCATAATTTGAATAAAATGGAACAGGCTGCACTAGACACACTGTGCAATAATGATGAAATTATTATAA
Source organism: Rhinoderma darwinii (assembly GCF_050947455.1). NCBI lineage: Eukaryota > Metazoa > Chordata > Amphibia > Anura > Rhinodermatidae > Rhinoderma > Rhinoderma darwinii. The sequence goes on along the minus strand of NC_134694.1, from coordinate 63,772,485 downwards.
AATCCTCAGACAAGGGTGGCAACATCGTGGTCATGGATCGTGTTTATTACACATCCATGGTCCACAAACTACTTGATGACAGATCCACATATGTCATCCTGGAGAGGAACCCTACTAATCTCTTTACATCAGAGCTTTGCTCTCTATTGGATGATGCTAAATCTAGACAACTTATTACTCCAGATGAATTTAAATTCCTGTACAATTCCACTCCGACTATTTCAACTTTCTATGCACTTCCAAAGATTCACAAGGACACAAGACCTGTTCCTGGGAGACCCATTGTCTCTGGAAACGACAATCTGACACAGGGCATCAGTACATATGTTGATGAAATGTTGGCGCCCTTTGTTAAAGCCCTACCTTCTTTTCTGAGGGACACCAAGGACACCCTCACCAGAATCCAGGGGATCAATGTCACTGACACTACTTTAATCGCCACTGTTGACGTAGAATCACTTTACACGAATATTGAACATGATTTGGGTTTAAAGGCGGTACAGTACTTTCTGAACACTAAGGGAACACAATTTCAGGCACACAACACTTTGATACTTTCACTTCTCAAATTTCTATTAACTCACAATTATTTTTTATTTGATGGTAAATTTTACCACCAGGTAAAAGGCACAGCAATGGGCACAGTTTGTGCACCCACTTATGCAAATTTATTTCTAGGGTGGTGGGAGGACACTTTAATTTTTAATGAAGACCTACTTTTTTTCACGTGTCATATACTATTCTGGGGGAGGTATATTGATGATATACTGATCTTCTGGGATGGTGACACTACACTTTTTCATGATTTCATAGATATACTTAATCACAATGACATTGGCATGAAATTCACTCACCACATACATAAAGACACTATTGATTTTCTTGATCTTCAGATTTCTCTGGATTCTGGTGGCGGTGTCCACACTAATGTCTTCAGAAAAAAGACTGCTACCAATAGTTTCTTACAATATGGTAGCTTTCATCCACCAGCACTCAAGAGGGGGATACCTATCGGTCAGTACCTTAGGGCCAGAAGGAACTGCTCCGATGAACACACTTTCAAATTAGAATGTGATGCCCTCTTCCATAAATTCTCGGCAAGAGGCTACCCCAAAAAAAATACTACACCGAGCTTATGCCAGAGCTAGGGCCACTCCCAGAGAGGAACTGCTCTTTGGCAGAAATACTAATGTTGAGGAAAGATCTGGAGGTTCCAATATTAGGTGTATTGGCAATTTTGACACTTGTTCCACTCAGATCTCTAGGATTCTAAAGAAGCATTGGGCTATTTTGCGGTCTGACCCTGATTTAGTGGACGCCATTTCGGACATTCCTAGTGTGACCTTTCGACGCGGTAAGAACCTCCGTGAATTTCTTACGCGGAGTCATTATTCTAGACCACTCATCCCTCGCGATACATGGCTCTCAGCTCCTGCGGTGGGCTCCTTTCCTTGTGGAAGGTGCTCCTTCTGCACATATATGCCCAAGACCAAATGTTTTACCAACCCCCTAAATGGTTGTCAATTTACCATCAGACACTTTATTAACTGTCAAACTACTGGTGTTGTATATGTTGCCAGATGCCCCTGCCCCAAACTGTATGTTGGCAAGACCACTCAGCAACTCAGGAGACGAATCTCCAGACATGTCAGTAGTATCAATATGAAAGAGGATACTTCCATTTCTAGACATGTGAGATCTTTTCATGGGAGCGACTCCAAGGTCCTTCAATTTTGGGGCATTACGCAATTAAAACTCGGACCTAGGGCCGGCAACTTGGACAGAAGATTACTGCAGGAGGAGGCACGATGGATACATAGGCTCAGTTCTCTGAGTCCTAATGGCCTAAATGAGGGGTTCACCTTCATGGCTTTTTTGTAGTTGGCACTGTACCCTCTTTTCTTATTATCATTAACCTTTATTGCTGAATTAATTTTCTCTGCTGAATATACTTTCCCTTATTATACCTCTGTCGTTCTGACAGTTATGTGACACACTGATCATCATTGCTGTCTTGATGTGTACTTAGCTAACCTTATTTATGCTTGGTGAGCATGTATATTATTATTGATGTTGTTATCGATCCAACAGACGACTCGCTCTGATCCCTGCTCTCTCCTACTATTCGTTTTTGTCCATTAGATTTGACTAGAATGGATGTATTGTGTTAAATCAATATATTGTTATGCACTCGCGTATGCCAACTCTGCGTGTTGTGCTGTGTGACTGCAATTTGTTCTCCCTGCGGCTAGCATGACACGTATATTGTGCTGTATGCATTTGCTGTCATCCTGTATTGAGGCTTTTTACGGTATCCACTTGTTTGGATTTTGTTATCCCAATTGGGTGCCGTTTTGCACTCCTTATTGGCTGCCCATGCTGTCAATCTCCCCGCATACAGAATTCTCTGAATGACTATCACCCACTGTGACTGATGTGCGCTTGCGCTCAGCCTCCGTGGTGACTGGATGCCTGATTCCGGTGTTCTATTGGCTTGTTGTCATGCCATTCTTTTTGGCGTGGGGGCTTGTCTTTTGTGGCCACCTGATTGGCTTTGAGGAGAATCGTTGCCGTCACACGTCATGCAGACGTAGGCATACGAGTCTATATAGGGAGCATTTTTCAAAACGCGCGCTCATTAGCCCCGTGTTATCCCCTGAGGACGCTGCTTCTGCAGCGAAACATGTCGGGGGGGCTATCGCCATTTTAATATATCACTGACGGTCCAGTTATTGCCTTTACCCGGGGGAACTGTTTCTATGCACGGCAGTCTGCAGCTGCCGAATCAGTTTCTCTCACTGCGTCCAGTGTTGTACTGGATGCATGCACATTGACCCTTTGCTACACACTGGCCGTCTTCTGATACAATTTTAACCCTTCAGTGTCGTTTGTCTGTTTGATACATTAATAAAAGTTATGTTTTAACTGCCTTTACTGACATTTCGACTAATTGACTGGTGGCTGGGAAATTGGGACTTTGTGCCTAGGCACATTTCTCTTCATTGATAACTCAAACTACACACCACTTGAACTCATACTATCTGATAAATATACCTGTCTTCCTAAATCCCTGTGGAGACTAAATACCTTTTTACTAAAGTCTCCTTCTCTACAAAACTCCATCAGCATTGCTCTAAAGGTATTCTTTCAAATAAATTCCCCCTCTGTCTCTTCCCAAGAACTTCTTTGGTGTACTCATAAAGCATATGTTAGAGGTTTGGTCATTCAAGCTGCGGTGGCAGCTAAGAGGGAAAGAAATATAGAGCAAGATTCACTGATTAACAATATTCAACGCTTAGAAATCCAACTGAAAGCTAATCGTAAAGGGTCCCTTAAAAATTAGCTGAGAAATTTTCGTGATAAAGTAAGATCTCTCCATCTTTTTTCCTATGAAAGGAATTTAAAGAAAATTAAAGAAATTTTTTATACTCAAGGGTATAGACCAAGTAAAATTTTAGCAAGGAGAGTAAAACAATACATTGCTAAATCTAAAATCCCGTTTTTAAAATCCCCAGATGGATCAAAAATATATGACCCCCAGGAGATACCTTTGCACAATACTATGACACACTGTACAATCTTAAACTTGATAAAAAAAACTAAAACCTTCCAGGAGTCTCTAAAACCTTAGACAACTTTCTTTCTCAATTGAATCTACCTGCATTGTCTGATTTGCAATTAGTTCACTTAAACGCCCTCATTACGATTGATGAATTGAGGAAAGTAATACTTCGTGCAAACGAAAGAAGACGTAAAACTTTATGCCAAATTGCTAACAATTAGATTGAATGAATGCCTACCATCATTGATTGCTTTAGATCAAGTGGGCTTTGTCAAAGGCCATCAAGCTAGAGACAGAACAAGTAAGATCTTAGATCTTATTCAAATAGCAAATAATTCTACAAAGCCAACTATATTTCTTTCCTTAGATTGCGGAAAAAGCCTTTGATAGGGGTAATTGGCAATTTCTTGAGGGTATCTTAGACAAATTTGGTTTCCACTCATTTATAAAATCAGCAATTCTCTCCATGTATTCGTCACCATCAGCTAATGTTCTCTCTTCTGGTTATAGCTCTAAAACCTTTTCAATTTCAAATGGGACTCGTCAGGGATGCCTATTATCCCCTTTAATATTCTCCTTATGTATAGAGCCATTTGCAGGATTAATTTGCAGTTCCCCTTTAGTCTCAGGCATCAGGGTAGGACAGACAGATCATAAAATAGGACTTTACGCTGATGATGTAATCCTTACTTGTACCTCACCCCTTTCTTCCGTAACGGAGATATTGAAGATTATAACGGAATACTCCAAAGTATCCTATTACAAATTAAATATCTCCAAATCAATGATGCACCTGATACATATTAATCCATTAGTTAAAAGAGGTCTATCTAAATTTCACTTCTCTTGGGCGGATTCAGGACTCCCCTATTTAGGTATAAAGTTGTACAATCACCCGGATCAAGTACTTTCTAGTAATTATTCAGAGCTAATTTCTTTCATGAGATCTGAATGTGGGAGGCTTGACAAGTTCCAGCTCTTTTGGATAGCTAGAATCAACTTTGTCAAAATGTTATCGCTTCCCAGGTATCTATACCTTTGTAGATATGCCAATATATTATAAGTAAAAAATAAAGTTATAAATAAAATGTTATCCCTTAATGGGATTTTAAAAAAAAACGTAACAAAAAATAAAGAAATAAAAAAAGTCCCAATAAAGTCATTATTTTGCATAAAATATATTTTATTGCCCGCACATTACATAAAAGCAAAAAACCTACACATATTAGGTATCTACACGACTGTAATAACCTGACAAATTAATTGAACAGGTTATTTAGCGTGAAACGTGAACGGGAAAAAAATAAACAAGAAAAACAATGCAGAGAATCGCTTTTTCCTATATTCATGGCGTAAAAAAATGTTTTAACCCCAAACTGCGTGGAAAAAAAATACTATTTCTCTCGCATAAAACAAGGCCTCATACAGCCACGTCAATGAAAAAATAAAAAAGTTATGGCTGCTGAAAGGCAGAGAGACAAAAACAGAAAAATTTAGCTGGTCATTAAGGTCTTTTCAGGCCCAGTCATTAAGGGGTAAATGCACATAATAAGGCCTTAAAGCCTGGTAACCATGCTTGAATGATTGAATGCATTATGTATGAAACATTCTTTAATAACTTTTATTTGATTAAACTTATATTTTCTTCATTGTATAAAGCACAGCTCCGTTATTCTATAACTGTTATGTTTTTCAGTCTGTATTCAATGATCTCAGTTTGTTTAGAGATCATAGGACTATCGGTCCTTATGTTTGTTGTGTTGGTTTCCTGTAAAACTTCAAAATTTCAATAAAACATTTGAATGAAAAAAATATCTCCCGAATATGGCAATACCCTATGTTGTGGTTGTAAACGGCTGTTTGGGCACACGCCAGGGCTCAGAAAGGAAAGAGCGCCATTTGGCTTTTGGAGCGCAGATTTTGCTGGATTGCTGTTCAAGCGTAAAGCCCCTGAGGTATCAGCATCCAGTAGAAACTCTGAGAAGTAACCCCATTTTGTTAACTACACCCCTCAAGGCATTTACAATTTGCTTTTACATATGACAGGCTCAGAAGTGAAAGAACACCATTCGCATTTGAGGTCTATTTTGGTGATTTTCACAGCATTGGCACACGTTTGCACACTTTGGCAGGGCTCCGAGGTCGAATAGTAAAACAAACCAACCAGAAGTGACCTCATTTTTAAAACAACACTCCTCAAGTCATTTTTTTAAGGGGTGTAGTGAGCATTTTGACACCACAGGTGTTTTTTTTAAATTAAAGAAATTAACCCTTTCATGACCAAGGGTCATTGATGCCCTTGTGTCCAGGTCAAATTTTCAATTTTTGATATGCGCTTCTTTAAACTATAATATCTCTGGAAACGCTTTGAATATCACAACTATTTCCACTTTGTTTTTTTTTTTAAAACTTATGAGGCTTTCATTTTCTACATTAGTTTAATTCAGTGGTTTTAATTTTTATTATGAGCAGACAAATCACAATTTTTTTTAAAAAAAAAACACCTTTTTGTATTTTTTTCTATCTATCTATCTATCTATCTATCTATCTATCTATCTATCTATCTATCTATCTATCTATCTATCTATCTATCTATCTATCTATCTATCTATCTATCTATCTATCTATCTATCTATCTATCATTACAAAAAATAGGCAGTACTCCACAGCATTGTAGTCAAAAAAGTGAAAAACTTTTTTTCACCCATATGTAAGATTGCTACGTTTCAGTCACAATCTAGACCTTTCTCAAGCAGAACTGACAGTGTATAACATGTGGTTTAAATACCATGCAGCATATAATTGTGTAATGACATTCATTAAGTGAAATAATGATATTAATATACATTTTTATAAAACATTGGGACATATTACTTTTATCCCTAGATAAGTCAAAAAGTGCTAAATGCATCGTGATAAAATTTAAACATACAATACAAACACTGATCCATCAATTCCTTATTCCATACATAATTGGTACATCATATTTCATACAAACACATGATACAATGTATATCCTTAATTGATTACTCACTGCCCGGAGGTCAGGAACATTCAAAGTATGTTTAGTCTCAAGGCCAAATCTGGGCGTTTTACTAAATTGAACTGCACATGTCTAAACACCTAATCTCATCCAGTGTTCATACTCCATGGCATAGTATGCTAAAGAGCCGATGAGTCACCCTGTTGGGCCGTGCATGCAGATTTAACTCACGCATGCGCAGAAGGGCACTTCTTCGGGGCAGCGACCATCACACACTAATTTGTTTATTAAGCCAACAGACAAAAATAACCTATTAAAGGGAATGTGTTGCCAGAAAAACATGTTTTTTTTTTAAAAATTAAACATTTAGTGTGTGGGTGATTAAACATTGTTCAAATATTTTTTTTTTTTTTTGCACGAGCCAGGAAATATTATAAATTATTTCTAATTTATAATACTACCCATTTTTGGTCACTAGATGGAGCTGTTCCCAAAATTGCAGCATTGCAACATTGGGTTAAAAGCCCTCGCTCTAGTGAGCTCTCGGCATCCCCCCCTCCTTTATCCTGGCTAGTGCCGGGATAAACGAGGGGTTTGAACGGTGTAACCTCCTACACTGTGTGTCGCCATTTTTTGAGCTAACCCACAGTGTAGTAGGTTTACATACAGTAGAAAACACACAAAAACACGAACATACATTGAAATCTCTTACCTGCTCCTGCCGCCGCGGCTCCCTCCGGCCCGTCCGCTCCGTTTGCTGCCGCTGGTGCAAGTGTACAAATCCGGAAGCCGCGACCGGAAGTAGTAATATTACTGTCCGGCCGCGACTTCCGGTCCACAGGAAAATGGTGCCGGACGGCGCCAATTTCGAATAGGACTGTGTGGGAGCGGCGCATGCGCAGTTCCCACACAGACGCCGTACACTGCAGTCAATGGGACGGGAGCCGTTCGCAGTCCCTATGGGACTGTGGCTGCCGTATTCCATGTCTGTATGTGTCGTTAATCGACACACACAGAAATGGAACAAAAAATGGCAGCCCCCATAGGGAAGAAAAAGTGTAAAAATAAGAAAAAGTAAAACACAAACACACAAATGAATATAAACGTTTTTAATAAAGCACTAACATCTTTAACATATAAAAAAATTATTTGTGATGACACTGTTCCTTTAAGGTTTGAAAGCAACCACCCGCTCCCCATGGTTCAATCCTTACCATTTAGCCAATTTATTCGACTTAAACGAATAATCAGTGAGGAGGGATCAGTAGACGAAAAAATAAATGTCCTTACATGTAAATTTAGGGATAGGGGATATCCCTCGACAATCATACGTGAACATCGTCATAAAATTGAAAATATTGCACGTAGTGATCTCCTCCGACCCCCTACAGAGACGAAAGATCCAAATATTGATGACAGTAAAAAGATTAATAGGATACCGTTCTTATCCACATACAGCGAGATTAGTCAGTCCCTCTCTCAAATAATACGTAAATATTGGCCAATATTGGGTAACTGCCTGGGCAATATACCCGAGTTTAAGGTACCTCCCCTTTTTTCTTATCGCCGATTTTATAACCTAGGTGACAAATTGGTGCGATCGGACCTGGGTACAAAGAAAAAAGAATCACAAACATTTCTGGCACCCAGGAAAAAGGGATGTTATCCATGCCTGAATTGTATAAATTGCACATTAATGATTAAGGGAGATACATTTTCACACCCTGTTACCAATAAGATATATAGGATTAATAATTTCTTGATGTGCCATAGTGACTTTGTGGTCTATTTGATACAATGTCCGTGTAATTTGTTATATGTGGGTGAAACAACCCTGGACCTGAAGATTAGAATGAATCAACACAGGTATACAATTCTTTGCAAACGTTTCGACTTACCAGTCCCTAAACATTTTGTGGAGGCCCAACATTCAGAAAAACAATTAAGGTTCCGAGTAATTGATAGCGTGCCGCCCTTGCGACGGGGGGGGGGGGGTGATAGGGCACGCTTATTAAAAAAGAAGGAGTTGGAGTGGATTTTTCATCTTAACACCCTGAGACCCCATGGTTTAAATATCGATTATAAATTAGGGGTGGTGGTCTGAACTACTTGACTTGCCCCCGGTAACTGTTGGATTTGCTTCTATGACTCTATCCGCATAGGGAGATGACATGTCTATCAGCCAAATGATGAATATGATGTCTTTTAAATTTATGTGATCCATTAATTTCTTCTTTTTTATTCTGTCCACATAGATCGCTATTGTGAAGAAATGATCACTGACATATTGGACTTCAGGAATGCATCAAGGTCTATTGGTCTCAAATCTAGAGTTTAGTATGCCGATTTTACGGCTTTGTTCTCACTACACACAGAGATCCAGTAATTCTACCCATGGATAGTCTCACCCATTAGCATATACTGTGTTACTTCATGCCTTATTTTTCTTAAAAAACTCTGAGTGATAACATTACACCAATGTGACATTGAAATAGGGTATTCTTGTGGAAATCGTCGATGCCTGTGTGTGAGCTCCTGTGCGGTCTCCCTTGTGTCGATGCGCGTCTCGGGGCCAGGTTGCGGTTGACCGCGGAGGAGGCTTGGAGCTCTTGGGAAAGGGATCAGCCGGCTCTGTCTGTGGAGACGTGGGAGATGCTCTGCTTTGTCGTGTGTGAACTAGGGGGTTCTGATGAGAAGTTCGGGTAGAATATATGGGATGTATTGTGCTTCTGTGTAGGCATTTAGTGTACACACAGTGTTTCTCACTGTAGAGTAGGGGGCATGTTTGCCCTTCCCTGTGATGGTCGCTGCCCCGATGAAGTGCCCTTCTGCGCATGCGTGAGTTAAATCTGCATGCACGGCCCAACAGGGTGACTCATCGGCTCTTTAGCATACTATGCCATGGAGTATGAACACTGGATGAGATCAGGTGTGTAGACATGTGCAGTTCAATTTAATAAAACGCCCAGATTTGGCCTTGAGACTAAACATACTTTGAATGTTCCTGACCTCCCGGCAGTGAGTAATTAATTAAGAATATACATTGTATCATGTGTTTGTATGAAATATGATGTACCAATTATATATGGAATAAGGAATTGATGGATCAGTGTTTGTATTGTATGTTTAAATTTTATCACGATGCACTTAGCACTTTTTGACTTACCTAGGGATAAATATAATATGCCCCACTGTATTATAAAAATGTATATTAATATCATTATTTCACTTAATGAATGTCATTACACAATTATATGCTGCATGGTATTTAAACCACATGTTATACACTGTCAGTTCTGCTTGCGAAAGGTCCAGATTGGGACTGAAACGTAGCAATCTTACATATGGGTAAATAAAAGTTTTTCACTTTTTTGACTACTATGCTGTGGAGTGCTGCCTATTTTTTGTATTCCTAAATTTGGACTATTGGTCGTGGTCTGAAGGCTTGCACACATGAAACCCCTGATAGAGGTGATTATTTCAAGATTTGTGGTGCGGTTCTTCTTTGTATTATCTATCTATCTATCTATCTATCTATCTATCTATCTATCTATCTATCTATCTATCTATCTATCTATCTATCTATCTATCTATCTATCTATCATCTATCTATCTATCTATCTATCTATCTATCTATCTATCTATCTATCTATCTATCTATCTATCTATCTATCTATCTATCTACAGTGAAGGAAATAAGTATTTGATCCCTTGCTGATTTTGTAAGTTTGCCCACTGTCAAAGTCATGAACAGTCTAGAATTTTTAGGCTAGGTTAATTTTACCAGTGAGATATAGATTATCTAAAAAAAAAACTGAAAATCACATAGTCAAAATTATATATATTTATTTGCATTGTGCACAGAGAAATAAGTATTTTTTTTTTCTTTATCAAAGTTTATTAAATTTTCAATACAAACAAATGACAACTTCAATGCATTTGAACGAGTGGCAGTTCAACTGAACCACTGTACATAAGATTTTTGCATACAATGCGAATGTTATACATAAAGAGCATATACATTGTTGGCATCAAGCAGTGTACCTTGCGTAAGAACCATTCAATAAGGCACAAATAAGTACTGAAGAAATAGCACAATATAATCAATCTGATGTATTATATAATATAGTGCAAAAAAAGGGAACATATAATAAAAATAAAATTAAGAGACGGGGGGGAGAAAAGAAAAACAAAGAAAACGGAAGAGGGGAGGACCGCGGGACAGGTAAGATATATAGTGGAGAGGGGGTGCCTCTGATCAAGACGTACGGACGCCAAAGAAGATTTAGGTGTGTTCTTCCAGCCAACGTGGCAGGGCTTCGCTTTCTGCAAACAGAATCCAGCTCCTCCATGTAGCCATGAATCTGTCTCGTTTGCCATTGTCCCCTGCCAGAAGGCCTTCCATTCTCATGATATGAGTTAATTCGGTAACCCATTCACGAAGAGAGGGGCATCTCGTGGATTTCCAGTGTCTAGGAATCACGCACCTAGCTGCAGTGAGAAAGTGCCTGAAAATACCTTTTTTCAAGGCTGTGACGTTGCCTGACAAAAGGGACAGTAGTCCAATGGCAGGTTCAATAGGAGTCTGAGAATTAAACAGCACATTATATAGTTCGAATATGTTAATCCAAAATGGAGATAATATGGGACATTCCCACCATATGTGCAACATGGTTCCCAAAGCGGTAAGGTAGCGCCAACATTGGTCAGACACGGAGGGAAAAGCTTTATGTAACAAGACCGGGTATCGATACCAACGGGTGAGAATTTTAAAATTCTTTTCCTGTGCGTAACAGGCTGATGGCAGTTTATGGGTAAGCAAAAAAATTTTTTGCCAATCCTCAACCTGTATATGCAACCCCAATTCGTGCTCCCATGCCTGTACATATCTAAGTTGAGACAGCTCAGAGCAGTCACGAAGAAAGACGTGCATTGTTGATAACAGTTTGGTCGGCATGGAGGGTAGAAAGTAGAAAGACTTCCAGTGCTGTTTTGTCTAAGGTGATAGCCTCATTGTCTGGGAAAGAGGAAATGTATGCTCTAAGCTGTAGATACTGCATCCAAGATAGTCTTTTGTGGGGACACGATTCCCTCAAGGACAGTAAAGTGGGGAGCTCATGAGTGTCAGTAAGTGTCAGTAGTCTGACATTGTCCTGCTTTTTCCAAGAAAGAAACTCCTCGACTCCCACTGCCGGTGTAAAGTCTGGATTGTCAAATAAAGGAGTGAAAGGACCAGGACAATGTTCCTGACCTCCCGGCAGTGAGTAATTAATTAAGGATACTGACTGAAACGTTCAAATTCCTTAAGGATGGATGGCAAAGTCACAATAGGTTCAGTTACATACAAGAGGAGGTCATCTGCATATAAAGCAAGTTTAGTATACATTGATCTCACGTTTATTCCTTTTATGGATGAGTTTTTCCGCAATGCACTAGCCAAATGTTCCATGGTGAGCACGTATAAGATAGGGGATAACGGGCATCCCTGTCTAGTACCATTTGAAATATGCAGTGGATCTGATAATAGCCCATTCACGCGAACCCTGGCTGTAGGTTTTGTGTATAAAGACATTATTTTTCCCAGCATGTTGTCGCCCAAACCAATTTGTGACAATGCCCTCCCAAGGAATTGCCAACTTACCCTATCGAACGCCTTTTCGGCGTCTACTGAGAGCAGGCAGGTAGGGATCCGTTGTCGTTGTGCATAAGACATGAGAAGGATGGTCTTGTTTGTATTGTCTCTAGCCTCTCGTCCCTTGACGAATCTCACCTGATCATCGTGGATGAGAGACGGTAAAATAGGAGACATGCGTGATGCAATGATCTTCGCAAATAATTTGACATCCACGTTGATCAGTGAAATCGGGCGGAAATTAGGGCAAGACGTAGGGTCCTTCCCCGGTTTTGGTAGTAATGTGATGTGTGCCTCAAGCGACTGTTGGGCGAAGCCGCATGTTGGAGTGATGGAGTTGTAGACCCGTGTTAAAAAAGGAATTAGAAACTCCTGGAATGTTTTGTAGAATTTGTTATTGAAACCGTCAAGTCCCGGACTCTTTCCCAATGGAGAGTCCTTAAAAGCTTGCAGCACTTCGTCCTCTGTGAAATCGGACTCTAACATGTCAGAGTCTGCATGGGAAAGAGTAGGGACTGGAGTCTCATTCAAATACTCATCTATTTTGGACTGTAATGTTTCCACTGGAATGTCATGTAAGCTACCCTTAATATTGTATAGGGAAGAATAGTATTGCTGGAAACCCATGGTGATGTCCTTGGGATCAGAAACCACCTGCCCTGATGCTGTATGTAATTTAGGGATATATGCAGCCTGTGATCTGGGATGCAGCGCCCTTGCGAGAGGTCGTCCACACTTGTCAGCGAGTTCATAAAAGTACTTCCGATTCCTGTCTCTATACCTCGTGTATGTTTTGTCGAGCAGCTCCCTAAGTTGGTTCCTAGCAAGGCCGAGTTCTGAGAATGTAGTGAGGAGTTGCGTGCGTTTATGTTGGGTCTCAAGGACATTGATCTTATCTAATAATTTGGTCATTTGGGCTCCTTTCTCCCTCTTCAGGCGTGACCCATGTTGAATGAGAACTCCTCTTAAAGGAACAGTGTCATCACAAATAATTTTTTTATATGTTAAAGATGTTAGTGCTTTAATAAAAACGTTTATATTCATTTGTGTGTTTGTGTTTTACTGTTTCTTATTTTTACACTTTTTCTTCCCTATGGGGGCTGCCATTTTTTGTTCCATTTCTGTGTGTGTCGATTAACGACACACACAGACATGGAATACGGCAGCCACAGTCCCATAGGGACTGCGAACGGCTCCCGTCCCATTGACTGCCGTGTACGGCGTCTGTGTGGGAACTGCGCATGCGCCGCTCCCACACAGTCCTATTCGAAATTGGCGCCGTCCGGCGCCATTTTCCTGTGGACCGGAAGTCGCGGCCGGACAGTAATATTACTACTTCCGGTCGCGGCTTCCGGACTTGTGCACATGGAACAGCGGCAGCAAACGGAGCGGACGGGCCGGGGGGAGCCGCGGAGGCAGGAGCAGGTAAGAGATTTCAATGTATGTTAGTGTTTGTGTGTGTTTACTACTGTATGTAAACCTACTACACTGTGGGTTACCTCAAAAAATGGCGACACACAGTGTAGGAGGTTAAACCTTTCAAACCCCTCGTTTATCCCGGCACTAGCCAGGATAAAGGAGGGGGGGATGCTGAGAGCTCACTAGAGCGAGGGCTTTTAACCCAATGTTGCAATGCTGCAATTTTGGGAACTAGCTCCATCTAGTGACCAAAAATGGGTAGTATTATAAATTAGAAATAATTTATAATATTTCCTGACTCGCGAAAAAAATAAAAAAAATTTGAACAATGTTTAATCACTCACACACTAAATGTTTAATTTTTAAAAAAAAAACATGTTTTTCTGGCAACACATTCCCTTTAACCCCTTAAGGACGCAGCCTAGTTTGGGCCTTAAGGCTCAGAGCCCATTTTTCAAATCTGACATATTTCACTTTATGTGGTAATAACGTCGGAATGCTTAAACCTATCCAAGAGATTCTGAGATTGTTTTCTCGTGACACTTTGGGCTTCATGTTCGTGGTAAAATTTGGTCGATATATTCAGTCTTTATTTGTGAAAAATTGCAAAATTTAGAGAAAATTTACAAAAAATAGCATTTTTCAGAATTTAAATGCATCTGCTTGAAAAACAGACGGTAATACCACCCAAAATAGTTATGAGTTCACATTTTCCATATGTCTACTTTAGATTGGCATCGTTTTTTTATTTTTTTTTTATTTTTCTTGGACGTTACAAGGCTTAGAACATAAACAGCAATTTCTCATATTTTTAAGAAAATTTCAAAAGCCTTATTTTTAAGGTACCAGTTCAGTTCTGAAGTGGATTTGAGGGGCCTATGTATTAGAAACCCCCATAAAACACCCCATTTTAAAAACTAGACCCCTCAAAGTATTCAAAACAGCATATAGAAAGTTTTTTAACCCTTCAGGCATTTCACAGGAACTAAAGCAAAGTGGAGGTGAAATTTACAAATTTCATTTTTTTCTGCTGAATTTCAATTTTATTCATTTTTTTTCTGTAACACAGAAGGTTTTACCAGATAAATACTACTAAATCTGTATTGTCCAGATTCTGCAGTTTTTAGAAATGTCCTATATGTGTCTCTACTGCGCTCGTGGACTAAAACACAAGCCCTAGAAGCAAAGAAGCACCTAGTGCATTTTGAGGCCTCTTTTTTATTAGAATATATTTTACGCAGCATGCCAGGTTTGAAGAGGTGTTGAGGTATCAAAACAATAGAAACCCACCAGAAGTGACCCCATTTTGGAAACTACACCCCTCAAGGAATTCATTTATGGTTTTTGTTATCATTTTGACCTTACAGTTTTTTCACAGCACCTATTTGAATTGGGCTGTGACATTAAAAAAATGCCATTTTTTCCAATAAGATGTAATTTTTGATCAAAATTTCTTATTTTCACAGGGAACAAAATACCCCATTTTGTTGCCCAATTTGTCCTTAGTGCGGCAATACCCCATTTGTGGTGATAAACTGCCGTTTGGGCCCATGGGAGGGCTCAGAACGAAAGGAGCGCTATGTGTTTGTTGGAGTCCAGATTTTGCTGGATTGGTTTTCGGGTGCCATGTCGCATTTGCAGAGCCCCAGAGGTATCAAAGCAATGGAAACCCACCAGAAGTGACCCCATTTTGGAAACTACACCCCTCAAGGAATTAATTTATGGTTTTTGTTATCATTTTGACCGCACAGTTTTTTCACAGCACCTATTTGAATTGGGCTGTGAAATGAAAAAAATGATATTTTTTCCAATAAGATGTCATTTTTGATCAAAATTTCTTATTTTCACAGGGAACAACATACCCCATTTTGTTGCCCAATTTGTCCTTAGTGCGGCAATACCCCATTTGTGGTGATAAACTGCCGTTTGGGCCCATGGGAGGGCTCAGAAGGAAAGGAGCGCTATGTGTTTGTTGGAGTCCAGATTTTGCTGGATTGGTTTTCGGGTGCCATGTCGCATTTGCAGAGCCCCAGAGGTATCAAAGCAATGGAAACCCACCAGAAGTGACCCCATTTTGGAAACTACACCCCTCAAGGAATTAATTTATGGTTTTTGTTATCATTTTGACCGCACAGTTTTTTCACAGCACCTATTTGAATTGGGCTGTGAAATGAAAAAAATAATATTTTTTCCAATAAGATGTCATTTTTGATCAAAATTTCTTATTTTCACAGGGAACAACATACCCCATTTTGTTGCCCAATTTGTCCTTAGTGCGGCAATACCCCATTTGTGGTGATAAACTGCCGTTTGGGCCCATGGGAGGGCTCAGAAGGAAAGGAGCGCTATGTGTTTGTTGGAGTCCAGATTTTGCTGGATTGGTTTTCGGGTGCCATGTCGCATTTGCAGAGCCCCAGAGGTATCAAAGCAATGGAAACCCACCAAAAGTGACCCCATTTTGGAAACTACACCCCTCAAGGAATTCATTTATGGTTGTTGTTAGCATTTTGACCGCACAGTTTTTTCACAGCACCTATTTGAATTGGGCTGTGACATTAAAAAAATGCAATTTTTTCCAATAAAATGTAATTTTTGATCAAAATTTCTTATTTTCACAGGGAACAAAATACCCCATTTTGTTGCCCAATTTGTCCTTAGTGCGGCAATACCCCATTTGTGGAGATAAACTGCCATTTGGGCCCATGGCAGGGCTCAGACGGAAAGGACCACCATTTGGCCTACTGGAGCTTTTCTGGTGCGAAGTCATGTATGAAGAAGCCCCTGAGGTACCAGTACAGTTGAAACCCCCAAGAAGTGACCCCATTTTAAAAACTACACCCCTTAAGACATTCATCTAGAGGTGTAGTGAGCATTTTGACCCCACAGGTACTGTGTAAAAGATAATGCGCAGCAGATGGTGCAGAGTGAGATTTGCAATTTTCTATATATATATGGCATGTCAGTGTCCGATATAGTGTGCCCAGCATGCGCCACCGGAGATCTACACCCCATAAGCTGTAATGTGGGTTCTCCCGGGTACGGCAATACCCTACATGTGGCTGTTATCAGCTGCCTGGGCACACGGCACGGCTCAGACGGAAAGGACCACCATTTGGCCTACTGGAGCTTTTCTGGTGCTAAGTCATGTATGAAGAAGCCCCTGAGGTACCAGTACAGTTGAAACCCCCGAGAAGTGACCCCATTTTAAAAACTACACCCCTTAAGACATTCATCTAGAGGTGTAGTGAGCATTTTGACCCCACAGGTACTGTGTAAAAGATAATGCGCAGCAGATGGTGCAGAGTGAGATTTGCAATTTTCTATATATATATGGCATGTCAGTGTCCGATATAGTGTGCCCAGCATGCGCCACCGGAGATCTACACCCCATAAGCTGTAATGTGGGTTCTCCCGGGTACGGCAATACCCTACATGTGGCTGTTATCAGCTGCCTGGGCACACGGCAGGGCTCAGAAGGGAAAGATGAGGGGGATAAGCTGTGCGGAGTGCATCAGGGTAAATTAAAAATCAAGGGATGTATGATAAATTCGAAAACAATCTTTCATACAGAGCCCTGGTTTTTCGGGACACGTGTCACATTGGTATATTGTTTCCCTCCTTATCCCCCTCTTTGAGCAGACTCTGCACCTCTTTTGACTTTTTCCCTTCTTGCCAGTTTGGGGAACTTCTCCTGGAAAGTGTTGCCCTGGTACGATGCGTGTGGCCTCGCTTCCAGAAGTACTGGGTGCCCCCCCTTCTTGGTCCCTAAAGATTACGTTCTTGATAACCACCTCTTGAAATTCCAGGAAAGTTCCCCTCTGGCCTGCACCTCGATGTAGCACGTACGCATTGTACAATGCCATCTGTATAATGTGCACGGCCAGCTTCTTATACCACACCCTCGATTTCCGCATGGCGCTGTAGGGTTTCAGGACTTGATCGGACAAGTCCACCCCTCCCATGTACCTATTGTAGTCCAGGATGCAGTCTGGTTTGAGGGTCTCTGTACTGGTACCTCGTACAGGTACATGGGTACTGGTGTGGCCATGTATTGTTGTCAATACAAGGACATCTCTCTTGTCCTTGTACTTGACACACAATAAATTGCTGCTAGATTGTGCCCTGCTCTCACCCCTTCTGAGTGTTTGCCCAAGCAGAGTCTTAGGGAGGCCTCTCATATTTTTTCTAGCAGTGCCGCATGCCACAGTACTTCTGGAAGCGAGGCACTTGAAGAGTGGGACACTGGTATAAAAGTTATCCAGGTAGAGGTGGTAACCCTGGTCCAGCAGTGGGTGCACCAAATCCCACACAATTTTTGCATTAATTCCCAGTAAGGGGGGGCATTCTGGGGGCTGAATACTGCTGTCCTTTCCTTCATAGATCCTGAATTTATATGTATACCCTGATGCACTCTCGCACAGCTTATATAACTTCACGCCATACCTTGCCCTCTTACTCGGCAGGTACTGGCGGAATTGAAGCCTCCCTTTAAAATGTACCAGGGATTCATCTATAGAAATACACTTCTCGGGGGTGTATGCTTGGGCAAACCGGGCGCTGAAATGGTCAAATAGGGGTCTCAGTTTGTATAAACGGTCAAAACTGGGGTCATCTCGGGGTGGGCACTGCTCATTATCCGTATAATGCAAGAAGCGAAGTATTGCCTCATAACGCATCCTGGACATGGCCATACGGTACATCGGGGTGTGGTATAAGATGTCCGTGCTCCAGTAGGTCCTAATGGACGGCTTTTTCAGAAGCCCCATGTTCAAATGAAGTCCCCAGAACTTGCCCAACTCTGCTGCATCTACAGGGGTCCACCTGTGGGACTGGGCATAAAACGATGTGGGGTTCTTTGTTATATACTGTTGGGCATATAAATTAGTCTGGGTGACCATTAGTTCTATGAAGTCATCAGTGAAGAAGAACTTGAAAAATTCCATCTCACTGAGCCCTGCCGTGTTAAATTTTATCCCTGAGCTGCCCGTGTACTCTGGGATTTGGGGCTCATAAACGTCTGGTGTGGGGGTCCAAATGGGGTCACTTCGCTCGGGGGCTTGAGCTGCAGCGGGGTCATTTCGCTCGGGGACTTCAACTGCAGTGGTGGTCCTGGGGCGTCTCCTAGGGGGTCCCTCTTCTTCATCACTGGATGAGGAGGTAGACAAATAGAACAGAGTCTCACCACCCGACGACTCTGTGTCGGAGGCAAGAAATGAATACGCCTCTTCGGCAGTAAATGTCCGTTGCGACATGTTTGATTCCTTCCCAATAGGCTGATAAACCAGCAAAAAAAAATTGTTTTTATAGAACGAGTGGGCTTCCCTGGCACTAAACCTAACTAGGGCGAGGGTTCCTAACACTAAACCTAACTAGATTTTATTTGAACTTCCCTGAGACTAAATCTAACTACGGCGACTATTCCCTGACACTAAACCTAACTAGATAACTCCGAGCTTCCCTAACACTAAACCTAACTACGGTGACGGGTACCTGACACTAAACCTATCTAGATTATTACGAGCTTCCCTGACGCTAAACCTAACTACAGTGACGGACCCCTAACGCTAGATCTAACTACGGTGACGGATTACGGACGCTAAATTCCCTGACGCTATACCTAACTACGCTTTTTGACGGTTCCCTGACACTAACTAACCCTAATACTAAACTAACCAGTTAAATTGTCAAAATTGGCTAAACTAACTATTTTTTTTTTATTTATTTTTTTTATTTTTTGTTTTATATGAAGAAAAAAAAATAAATAATCTCCAGGGACCAAGAAATTGGTCCTGAAAACTAAGAAGTGGTCAGTAATAGGAGATCACTGACCAAAAACGTGGGGGGAACACAAAGAGGAAGGGTATAGGACTGGGTAGTGGATTGGGGAGGTGGGAAGCACAAAAAAGTTGTTTTTTAACTTGTAATTTGACTTTTTTCACACTTTCACTTCTCTCTCTCTCTCTCACAACCGCTCCGAACGCCTCGCTAACTCCAACAGGGCGTTCAGGGCGGATGTGAGGTCAGGGAGAGGAAGTGAAGCGACTGATCGCCACTATTGGACAGTTGCTCACTAACTGTCCAATAGAGGCGATCGTGGAGGCGGGACCATCGCGGCAGGTCCCGGCGTATTGAGCTGTGATAGCCTGCTGTTGGAAACAGCAGCTGTCACAGCTCGTGCACGCGCCGGGGGAAAATGGCGATGCATTTTCCCCGCGACGTAATAATCCGTCGCTGAGCGCTAACGATATAGTTAGCGCGACGGATTATTACGTCGCTGAGCGCGAAGGGGTTAACACACATTTCAACGCCTCCCTTTGCAGTGGTAAGGCTGTTGTGTCAGCTGTATGATTAAGAATGAAGGACTGAAAAGAGTTCTTCATTGCGGTCATACAGACTGTGTCGTTTAGGAGGTTGTCATTCAGCTTCCAGTTCTTAAAATGTTTCGGCTTATCTGGGATATCTAAAATCAGATACACCGGAGCATTATCCGACCAGAGTACATTCCCAATCATTGTTGTGGGTTTCCATGTGAGGAGATGGTGGCTGAGAAGGAACATGTCAATTCTACTATATGAATTGTGCAACGCTGAAAAGTAGGTGTAATCTTTGGTTTGTGGGTGGAGCGTGCGCCACACATCGACTAACTGCATTGTATGTAATGTAGATGATAAAGCTGACAAATGTGACCTAGGTACCGAGCTTTTACCAGACGAAGAGTCAAGATATCTGTCCAACACTAGGTTAAAATCGCCTCCAATTACCAGCAGCCCTTCTGAGAAATCCTCCAGCCTACGCAACAGTGACCTGCACACCCTAGCCTGATCCTGATTAGGCAAATAAAAGTTAGCCAACGTAATCACCTTGCCATGTAGAGAAATTTTGACAAATAAATAGCGACCCTCCGTGTCTGACGCCGTCGCCAATACCTCGTGCAATAGGGACTTATAAATTGCAATACTAACCCCTTTGCTTTTGGACTCCGTATTCGTGCTATGATACCACTTGGAGTAATATTGAGTGCTAAGACGAGGGATGTGTGCTGTTTTAAAATGGGTCTCCTGTAAAAACAAGAGTTGGACCCTCTCTTTATGCATGTCATAAAGGATCTGTGCGCGTTTTTCAGGAGTATTAAATCCCCTGACATTCAGAGTGCACATCTTTAGGGAGGCCATCCCCTCACACTAAAAAGGCGGGAAGGGGGGAGGAAGGGGGATAAGTTTAGGTATAGGAGAAATTAAAACAAAAATACAAAGAAAACTAACTTCGAAAATGAAGTATAGAATAAGGGTGAAAACCCACTCTCTGATGACTAAATCAGAGAGATATTACAAACCAAGTAACACTGGCGAACCGGTGAATCCCTAATTGGAAGAGTGTCTAGTCAGGAACCCAGCGAACGCTTATACTATCACCCCAGCAATATTACTGAAAAAATATAGCAGGAAGAACAACATGAAATAATACAATATGAATAAGTATCAAGAGAACAGTATAGTATAGCACCAAAAGGAGCTATGGAGAACACCCGTTAAGCGGTATTATCTAAGGCAGTATGGTATGCCCCATGAGATGGTGCGGAACCTTAAATATACATTCAGAGGCAAATATTGGAACAGTGTACCATTAAAGTGACACATTTATGAAAAGTGCTAATGAACCTCGTCTATCTCTAACCGGAGCACAGTTGTATAAAAGCATATCACATCAAGGTATTCGTTCTAGATTCTCTCAAAAAACATCATGAACCCTCAACCTGTGTCCCTGTAGAATGAATAGAATACAAATAGGTAATCATGAGACTTCCGCATCAAAGCCGGCAAGGGCTTATAATTATGCTACCTGTGGGTGAGTATTTATACTCACGACCACCACTTAATTTTCTGGAACCGGTACCATCTGTCGTCGCTCCTGACGCCGTCCACGAAGGGCTGGAGATCTGCCGCGTCGACCTTGGTGCGCTCTTTGGGGAAGAAACGGAGTTGAGGGCCAGTACAATATGGAGACTCTTGGGATGGCTAACGCCTCACAAAACTCTGGAATGTCGGCTAGCTCCCGGACGAAGAAGAGAACGCCATCTTTCCTGACTTGAAGCTGGAACGGATATCCCCAAGAATATGGAATCCCGTTCTCACGCAGAACATCCAGTAAAGGGCGCAAGTTCCTACGTCTATCCAAAGTCATTTTGGAGAGATCAGATAAGAGTTGAAGTTTCGTCCCCTCCCATACAATATCGCCTTTATCTCTGGCTTTTCGTAACATTTCTTCCTTCAGCGTGAAGTAGTGAATGCGGCACAGGATATCTCTCGGCCTATCAGGGTCTGCGTTTCTAGGACCCAGAGTGCGGTGTGCTCTATCAATTTCCAGAGCAGATTCAGGCTCACGTCCCAGGAGAGAGTTGAATAGGCCCTTCAGGGTAGGAACTATAGAGGCAGTGCTATATGTCTCCGGCAGGCCACGGACACGCAAATTATTCAGCCGGTTGCGGTTTTCATGATCTTCAGCGATATTAAACAGCATATGGATTTGCTGAGTATGTTGCTCCAGTGTCGACTGATGTGCTGCTTGTGCCTGAGAAGTCGCTGTAATATCTCCATCCATGCGCTGTACCTGGTCTGTAAGCTGAGAAAGATTGCATGTCAGCGCCTGAATCTCAGATTTGTACATTGTCTCCAGTCTGCTCACATAAGCTTCCATGTCTCCCTTTGTTGGAACTGCAGCAAGTTGTTGTTTTAGCTCCATAAGCATATTCCCTGGAACAGAGATCATATCTGTTAGGGATCTGCCAGGTACTACGTCTAGGTATACTCCTGGGATTAATCAATCCACACCTGAGGCCAGACCTGTTAGACTGACACCATCTCCCACCAACCAGGGTGGCAGGCTCAGGAGTGGGAGAGCCTATCGCGGCCTGGTCAGTCGGAGTTAGCTCCGCCCCCTGTCCTTTATTACCCCCTCTGACTTTTCTGCGATTCCCCCCGAGGTCCCGTCTCCTCGCCCCTCCACGGAGGACTCTGAGGTACCTATGCAACTCGGGGCCTCCATGTCCCCTCGACAACGTAGGGAGTTTCGCAGAATGAATGGTCTCTGCTTCTACTGTGGGGACGACAAGCATCTACTGAACACCTGTCCCAGGCGCAAGAATAAGAAGCCGGAAAACTTCCGCGCCTAAGTGATCATCGGGGAGGTCACTTGGGCGCACAGGTATTTCCCGTTAATGTGAAACGCAATAAAATTTTGCTTCCCTTTCAGGTCTCGTTTGCTGGCCGGTCTGCCACGGGCAGTGCTTTCGTGGATTCTGGCTCATCTGCTAATATCATGTCTGTGGAATTTGCTATGTCTCTAAAATGCCTTTTATTGATTTACCTTATCCTATCCCTGTAGTAGGTATCAACTCAACTCCCCTTGCTAATGGTTATTTTACTCAGCATACTCCTGTTTTTGAACTCCTGGTTGGCTCCATGCATTTGGAGCAGTGCTCTGTACTGGTGATGCAGGGATTATCGTCTGATCTGGTATTAGGTCTTCCCTGGTTGCAGTTGCATAATCCCACGTTTGATTGGAATACTGGGGATCTCACCAAATGGGGTAGTGAATGTCTTATGTCATGTCTTTCTGTTAACTCTATTTCTCCCCGGGAGGAGGTAAACACGCTTCCTGAGTTTGTTCAGGACTTCGCCGATGTGTTTTCTAAGGAGGCCTCCGAGGTGTTGCCCCCCCCCCATAGAGATTACGATTGCGCCATCGATTTGGTGCCTGGTGCCAAGCTTCCTAAGGGTAGGATATTTAATCGTTCATGTCCTGAACGTGAAGCTATGAGGGTGTATATCCAAGAATGCCTTGCCAAGGGTTTCATTCGCCCCTCGACTTCTCCTGTAGGTGCTGGCTTCTTCTTCGTGGGGAAGAAGGATGGTGGTCTTAGGCCGTGCATTGATTATCGTAACCTGAATAAGGTCACCGTAAGGAACCAGTACCCACTTCCTTTGATTCCGGATCTTTTCAATCAGGTTCAGGGAGCCCAATGGTTTTCTAAGTTCGATCTACGGGGGGCATATAACCTTATCCGCATCAAAGAGGGAGATGAGTGGAAAACTGCGTTCAACACACCCGAGGGTCATTTCGAATACCTGGTCATGCCCTTTGGGTTGTGTAATGCCCCTGCTGCCTTCCAGAATTTTATTAATGAAATCCTGAGAGATTACCTGGGTAATTTTCTTGTTGTGTACCTTGATGACATACTGGTGTTTCCCAAGAACTGGTCCTCCCACGTGGAGCATGTCAGGAAGGTGCTCCAGGTCCTTCGGGAGAATAATCTGTTTGCTAAGACTGAAAAATGTGTCTTTGGGGTACAGGAGATACCATTTTTAGGGCAAATCCTCACTCCTCATGAATTCCGCATGGACCCTGCCAAGGTTCAGGCTGTGGCGGAATGGGTCCAACCTGCCTCCCTTAAGGCGTTACAGTGTTTTTTAGGGTTCGCCAACTATTACAAGAGATTTATTGCCAACTTCTCGGTCGTCGCTAAGCCTCTTACGGACCTTACTCGCAAGGGTGCTGATGTCCTCCATTGGCCCCCTGAGGCCGTCCAGGCCTTTGAGACCCTCAAGAAGTGCTTTATCTCGGCCCCCGTGCTGATTCAGCCCAACCAAGAGGAGCCATTTATTGTGGAGGTTGACGCATCCGAGGTGGGAGTGGGGGCCGTCTTGTCCCAGGGTACCAGCTCCCTCACCCATCTCCGCCCCTGTGCTTACTTCTCTAGGAAGTTTTCGCCCACGGAGAGTAACTATGATATTGGCAACCGCGAACTTCTAGCCATTAAATGGGCTTTTGAAGAGTGGCGGCACTTCCTGGAGGGGGCCAGACACCAGGTAACGGTCCTTACGGATCACAAGAATCTGGTTTTCCTAGAATCGGCCCGGAGGCTTAATCCTAGACAAGCTCGGTGGGCACTATTCTTTACCAGATTTAATTTCTTGGTTACCTATAGGGCTGGGTCCAAGAATATTAAGGCTGATGCTCTGTCACGTAGTTTCATGGCCAATCCTCCTTCCGAGAAGGATCCTGCTTGTATTTTACCCCCTGGTATAATCGTTTCTGCCACGGATTCTGATTTAGCTTCTGATATCGCGGCTGATCAGGGTGCAGCTCCCGGGAACGTCCCTGGGGACAAACTGTTTGTTCCCCTGCAATACCGGCTAAGGGTACTCAGGGAAAACCATGACTCCGCTCTATCTGGTCATCCTGGCATCTTGGGCACCAAACACCTCATTACCAGAAACTATTGGTGGCCTGGGTTGCCTAAAGACGTTAGGGCTTACGTCGCCGCTTGTGAGGTTTGCGCTAGGTCCAAAACCCCTAGGTCCCGACCTGCGGGCCTACTACGTTCCTTGCCCATTCCCCAGAGACCTTGGACCCATATCTCCATGGATTTTATCACCGATTTGCCTCCATCTCAGGGCAAGTCGGTGGTGTGGGTGGTAGTAGACCGCTTCAGCAAGATGTGCCACTTTGTGCCCCTTAAGAAGCTACCTAACGCCAAGACGTTAGCTTCTTTGTTTGTGAAACACATCCTGCGTCTCCATGGGGCCCCAGTCAATATCGTTTCTGACAGAGGGGTACAATTTGTTTCCTTATTTTGGAGAGCTTTTTGTAAAAAGTTGGAGATTGATCTGTCCTTCTCCTCCGCCTTCCATCCCGAAACTAATGGCCAAACGGAAAGGACTAACCAATCCCTGGAACAATATTTAAGGTGTTTCATCTCTGACTGTCAATTCGATTGGGTCTCATTCCTTCCCCTTGCTGAATTTTCCCTGAATAACCGGGTCAGTAACTCGTCAGGGGTCTCCCCGTTTTTCTGTAATTTCGGGTTTAACCCAAGGTTCTCCTCCGTTTCCCCTGGTTGTTCCAATAATCCTGAGGTAGAGGATGTTCATCGGGAACTGTGCACTGTCTGGGCCCAGGTTCAGAAGAACCTAGAGGCGTCCCAGAGCGCACAAAAGATTCAGGCGGATAGTAGACGTTCTGCTAACACCCGGTTTGTCGTCGGGGATTTGGTCTGGTTGTCGTCCAGGAACTTGCGCCTTAAGGTCCCGTCCAGGAAGTTTGCTCCCCGATTTATTGGACCTTATAAGATCATTGAAGTCCTCAACCCTGTATCCTTCCGTCTGGAGCTGCCCCCATCCTTTCGCATACATGACGTCTTCCATGCCTCCCTCCTTAAACGCTGCTCCCCGTCCTGGTCCCCCTCGAGGAAACCTCCTGTTCCCGTTCTCACCCCTGAGGGGGTGGAATTCGAGGTGGCCAAGATTATGGACAGTAGGATGGTCCAGGGCTCCCTCCAGTACCTGGTCCATTGGAGAGGATACGGGCCGGAGGAGAGGACTTGGGTACCTGCCCGTGATGTTCACGCTGGGGTATTGATCAGGAGGTTCCACCTTCTCTTCCCTACTAAACCGGGTCCTCTTAGTAAGGGTCCGGTGGCCCCTCATAAAAGGGGGAGTACTGTTAGGGATCTGCCAGGTACTACGTCTAGGTATACTCCTGGTATTAATCAATCCACACCTGACGCCAGACCTGTTCGACTGACACCATCTCCCACCAACCAGGGTGGCAGGCTCAGGAGTGGGAGAGCCTATCGCGGCCTGGTCAGTCGGAGTTAGCTCCGCCCCCTGTCCTTTATTACCTGCCGTGTTCTCTTCCTCAGTGCTTGTAATTCTTCTGGATTCCTGGCCTCACTGCTGCTTGCTCCAGCCTGCTCCTGCCGTGCTTCTGCCTTGCTGCAGTTCCGCTTAACCTGCTTTGCTTTGCCCCTGGCTTGCTTCCTTCTCCGTGCTCACTTTGGTATACTCCACTTCATCCTGGTCCTGACTACTCATTCACCGCTCCGTTTCCTCGCGGCGTTCCATGGCTACTACCCCTTCCCTTGCGTGTTCCCTGTTTGTTCTCCCGTGCACTTAGACAGCGTAGGGACCGCCGCCCAGTTGTACCCCGTCGCCTAGGGCGGGTCGTTGCAAGTAGGCAGGGACAGGGCGGTGGGTAGATTAGGGCTCACTTTCCCTTCACCTCCTTCCTGCCATTACAATATCTGTCGCAACCATTTGTGTGGTTAGGCCTGTGTCGTTCTTCTGAGGCGACGAGGAGCTAGGAGAGGAGTTTTGGGCTGGAGATGGGGGAGCTATAGGAGAAGCGTCCTGTACTGTGCTTCCATTTCCCCTGGTCCGGCGTTCAGGGCCCGGCGGCGCCATCTTGGATTTCTCTCCCCTCACTGTGTCGCCAAAATACCTGTGAATACCTCAGGTTAATGCCCTCGATTGTGGTCTGGACGGTGTGCCTGTATGCATGGGTGTTCTCCTGCTCATCGGGGTGCCGTTTGCCTCTGCTTTCTCATGCTAAAGAGCTTGCTGGGATGAAGTCTGTAGCGGAGCTCTCAGTCCACACGTCCGCTCGGCACCATTACCAGGCCACGCCCCCGAGAAATAAGTATTTGATCCATTTGGCAAACAAGACTTAATACTTGGTGGCAAAACCCTTGTTGGCAAGCACAGCAGTCAGACATTTTTTGTAGTTGATGATGAGTTTTGCACACATGTTAGATGGAATTTTGGCCCACTCCTCTTTGCACATCATCTGTAAATCATTAAGATTTCGAGGCTGTCACTTGGCAACTCGGATCTTCAGCTCCCTCCATAAGTTTTCGATGGGATTAAGGTCTGGAGACTGGCTAGGCCACTCCATGACCTTAATGTGCTTCTTTTTGAGCCACTCCTTTTTTTGCCTTGGCTGTATGTTTCGGGTCATTGTCGTGCTGGAAGACCCAGCTACGAGCCATTTTTAATGTCCTGGTGGAGGGAAGGAGGTTGTCACTCAGGATTTGATGGTACATGGCTCCATCCATTCTCCCATTGATGCGGTGAAGTAGTCCTGTGCCCTTAGCAGAGAAACACCCCCAAAACATAATGTTTCCACATCCATTATTGACAGTGGGGACGGTGTTCTTTGGGTCATAGGCAGCATTTCTCTTCCTCCAAACACGGTGAGTTGAGTTAATGCCAAAGAGCTCAATTTTAGTTTCATCTGACCACAGCACCTTCTCCCAATCACTATCAGAATCATCCAGATGTTCATTTGCAAACTTCAGACGGGCCTGTACATGTGCCTTCTTGAGCAGGGGGACCTTGCGGGCACTGCAGGATTTTAATCCATTATGGCGTAATGTGTTACCAATGGTTTTCTTGGTGACTGTGGTCCGAGCTGCCTTGAGATCATTAACAAGTTCCCACCGTGTAGTTTTCGGCTGAGCTCTCACCTTCCTCAGGATCAAGGATACCCCACGAGGTGAGATTTTGCATGGAGCCCCAGATCAATGTCGATTGACAGTCATTTTGTATGTCTTCCATTTTCTTACTATTGCACCAACAGTTGTCTCCTTCTCACCCAGCGTCTTACTTATGGTTTTGTAGCCCATTCCAGCCTTGTGCAGGTCTATGATCTTGCCCCTGACATCCTTAGAAAGCTCTTTGGTCTTGCCCATGTTGTAGAGGTTATAGTCAGACTGATTAATTGAGTCCGTGGACAGGAGTCTTTTATACAGGTGACCATTTAAGACAGCTGTCTTTAATGCAGGCACCAAGTTGATTTGGAGCGTGTAACTGGTCTGGAGGAGACTGAACTCTTAATGGTTGGGAGGGGATCAAATACTTATTTCTCTGTGCACAATTAAAATAAATATATATAATTTTGACTATGTGATTTTCTTTTTTTTTTTTTATATATATATATATATATATATATATATATATATATATATATATAATCTATCTCTCACTGGTAAAATTAGCCTAGCCTAAAAATTCTAGACTGTTCATGTCTTTGACAGTGGACAAACTTACAAAATCAGCAAGGGATCAAATACTATCTATCTATCTATCTATCTATCTATCTATCTATCTATCTATCTATCTATCTATCTATCTATCTATCTATCTATCTATCCATACACTGTAGAGCTTTGAAACAAGTAGTCCTCGTCTCTCTCCATCACCCTGGATCGCTGTGAGGGGAGAGTGAATCCATTTCCCGGCCGTCTGACCGTTTTTAAGCGCCATTTGCCATCCATTTTTCATGAACGTTCAAAAAACTGATGAATTTTATTTGTTAGGGTTTTTTATCCCAACCCCCTGAAAACACCACAGTGCCCATGTAGATAGTGACACAATACCACTGTAGATAGTGCCACATTGCCCACATAGATAGTGGCAGTGCCCACATACTTAGTGTCCACTGTAAATAGTGCCACAGTGTGCACATAGTGCCACAGTTCTCACTGTAGATATGCCCACATAGTGCCACACACAGTGCCCATGTAGATACCGCCACAGTGTCCCATGTAGATAGGGCCAATATAATGCCACAGTACCCATGTAGATAGTGCCACACCCCCTGTAAATAGCACCACCCCCTGTAGATAGTAACATCCCCCATGTATTTAGCAATATCCCCACTGCAACTAGCGCCACCCCCCCTGTAAATGGCACCCTCTTCTTGTAAATAACACCACTGTAGCTCCCTGTAGGAGCGGAATCCCTCTGGCCGAAGATTCCGCTCCTCCTGGAAGCCGCTGATGTCTCTGTCCATATATGGACAGTGACGTCAGGGGTTAACTCTAAAAGCGGAATCCCCTGCCAGAGCCGGGATTCCACTCCAGGATTAGCCCCTGACGTCACTGTCCATATATGGATAGTGACATGAAAGGCTTTTCCATTAGCGGAATCCCCGTCACAGAGCGTTCTGACACCGGGGATACCGCTCCTAGAAAGAGCCGCTGACGTCATTGTCCATATATGGATAGTGACACCAGGGGCTTCTGCAGTGGCGGAATCCCTGGCGCAGAGCGATCTGACATCGGGGATTCTGGTCAAATAGTAAAACAGACCCCCAAAAATAAACCCATTTTGGAAACTACACCCCTCAAGTAATTTATCAAGAAGGGTAGTGAGCATTTTTTTTTTTCACAGGTTTTTTTTTTACCAGAAATTAATCCGCAGTGGATGGTGCAAAATTAAAATTGCAATTTTCCGCTGATATGCCATTTTAGTGCACAATAAGTTCTGCTCAGTTTGTGCCACTGAAGACAAATACCTCATAAACTGTTAAGTGGGTTCTCCCAGGTTCGGAATGACATACCGTATTTTTTGGACTATAAGACGCAGTTTTAATCTCAGAATCTCCTTGCAGTGCAGTGTAATGGCAGCAGCATGTCCTGTGCTGTGTGTAAAATATCTCTGTGTTATCACTGAACAGTCACATTTTACACACAGAGTTCTGTCATCTCACTGTTCAGTGAGCAAATAACATAAACATTAACCCCTTCCCGACATTTGCCGTAAATGTAGGTCATGGAAAGCATTGACTTCCCGCAAAATGCCGTACATTTACGGCAAATGTTTGGCACCGGCTCAGAAGCTGAGTCGGTGCCATCATCATCGGATCTCAGCTGTATCTTACAGCTGAGATCCGACTGTAACGGCGGGGACCGAAATTAGCTTAGATTCCCGCCATTAACCCCTTAAGTGCAGCGCTCAAACGCGATCGCTGCACTTAAGGTGTTTGCAGCTCATCGGAGCCCCAGCAATGAAATTGCCGGGGTTCCGGTGGCTGCAATGGCAACCGGAGGCCTAATACTGGCCTCCCGGTCTGCCTAGCACCGAAGCCGGTCAAGATCCGCCCGGCGGCGGAGCCTGATCGGCTTCCGTAGCTGCCGGCAAGATGGCGCCGGGTCAGGAGCTGATCCGGCGTCATCAGCGGTGGAAGTCAGCTGTACTGTACAGCTGACATCCACCTGTAACGGCAGGAACCGGAGCTAGCTCCGATCCCTGCCATTAACCCCTTCGATGCAGCAATCGAAAGCGATTGCTGCATCGTAGCGGTTACTAGCAGATCGCCAGCCCCGACAGGCAATCGGGATTGCCGACTGCTGTTATGGCAACAGGAGACACAATGGTCTCCTGCTCTGCCTTTATGGAAACCGATTAGGCCCCGCCGGGAGGCGAAGCCTAATCGGCTTGCTGTCAGTGAATGACTGACAGATCTAATACATTGCACTACATAGGTAGTGCTATGTATTAGAAAAAAAAAAATCTGACCGTTGGACCTTCAAGTCCCCTAGAGGGACTTGAAGAAAAGTGTAAAAAAAGTATAAAAAAGTGTAAAAAAAAGTGCAAAAAATAAAAGTTTGAAAACAATAAAAGTTTCAAGTAATCAAATAAAACACAATTCCCCTTTTACTCTTATCAAGTCCTTTATTATTGAAAAATAATAATAAACCATATGTATTTGGTATCGCCACGACCGTAACGACCTGAGGTATCAAAATCTTATATTATTTATTGCACACGGTGAACAGCGTAAAAAAAAACGTAAAAAACTTTACCAGAGTTTCTGTTTTTTGGTCACTTTGCCCTACAAATATTAGAATAAAAAGTGATCAAAAAGTCGCACGTATCCAAAAATGGTACCTATAAAAACTATAGCTCGTCCCGCAAAAAACAAGCCCTCATACAACTCTGTCGACCAAAAAATTAAAAAGTTATGGTTCTCACAACTTGGCGACATAAAAAATACATTCTTTTTACAAAAGTAATTTTATTGTGCAAAAAGTTGTAAAACATAAAAAAAGTGCTATAAATTAGGTATCGCCGGAATCGTACTGACCCGCAGAATAAAGTTAACATGTAGTTTATAACGCATGGTGAACGCTGTATAAAGAAAAACGAAAAAAGCTGTGCCAGAATTGCGGTTTTTTGTTTACCTGGCATCCCAAAAAATAGGATAAAAGGTGATCAAAAAGTCACATGTACCCCAAAATGGTACCAATAATAACTATAGCTCGTCCCGCAACAAACCAGCCCTCATACCACTATGTCTATGAAAAATAAAATTAGTTATGGCTCCAATAAGTCAGGAAATAAAAAAATATGCAGTTGTGCCCGAGGGGAACATTTCTTCTGTTTCAAGAGGTGATTTATCAAGGACCTAAAATTAGGAAACCAGGAAGGGGAGAGCCCAAACATATCCGCTGGAAGCGACGGTGCCCGTATTATACCAGGACAACACTTTCCCAGCAAAATTCCCCAAACTACAAAAGGTGCGGAGTGTGGACCAAAAGGGGGATAAGAAATGACACCATTTATCAGTGCGACACCGGCCTGTGCAGAAAGGATTGTTTCACAGCGTAACACACATCTATGGATTATTTTTATTTTTTTATACCACCTGACTATGTCCCTTATATACCCCGCCCCGCTTACATGTACCCCCACATTATAAATGGAAACACCAGCAATACTCAAACAAATATAGTACCAAGCAAAATCCGCTCTCCAAAAGCCAAATGGTGCTCCCTCGGCTCTGAACCCTACAGCGTGCCCAAACAGCAGTTTCCTTCAACATATATGGCATCGTCATACCCGGGAGAACCCTTTTAACAATTTTTGGGGTGTGTGTCTCCAGCGTCATAAGCTGGGCACCACATATTTGCCACTGAATTGCATATCTAGGGAAAAATATACATTTTTAATTTGCACCATCCGCAGCGCATTCATTTATGGAAAAGACCTGTGGGGTGAAAATGCTCACTACACCCCTTAATAAATGCCTTGAGGGGTGCAGTTTCCATAGTGGGGGTCACTTATCAGGGGTTTCTTTTTATTATTTCACATCTGAGCCTCTGTAGTTGTGAACCAATACTTTGTAAATCGCCAAATTAGGCCTCCACTCCGCATGGTACTCTTCACTCCTGAGCCCTGTCATATGTCCAGGCAAAAGATTAGGGCCACACGTAGGGTGTTTCTAAAACCGGGAAACACTGCATAATAATTAGAGAGCTGTCTTGTTATGGTGGCACAAGCCGGACACCACATATTGGCATATCTATGGAAAAAAATCCCATTTTCACTCTGCAACATCGAGTGCACACTAATTTCAACAAAACACCTGCAGGGTTAAAATGCTTACTACATCCCTTGGTAAATGCATGGAGGGGTGTAGTTTCCAAAATGGGGTCACTTCTGGGGGGTTTCCACTGTTTTGGGCCCACAGGCGCCCAGAAACCAATCCAGCAACATCTGCACTCCAAATGGCGGTCCTTCCCTTCTGAGCCCTGCCGTTTGCCCAAACAGCAGTTTATGACCACATATGGGCTATTGCCGTACTCGGGAGAAATTGCTTTACAAATGTTGGGTTATTTTTTTCCTTTATTTGTTGAGAAAATAAAAAAATTTGCGCTAAAGCTACGTCTTATTGAAGAAAAAGGACTGTTTTTATTTTCACTGCCTAATTCTAATAAATTCTATGAAACATCTGTGGGGTCAAAATGCTCACTACACCGCTAGATGAATTCCTCAAGAGGTGTAGTTTCCTAAATGGAGTCCCTTTTTGGGCGTTTTCATTGTTTTGTCCCCTCAGGGGCTTTGCAAATGTGACCTGGCCTCCGCAAATCATTCCTGCTAAATGTGATCTCAAAAAGCCAAATAGTGCTCTTTCCCTTCTATGCCACGCCGTGTCTCCAAACAGCCGTTTATTACCACATGTGGGGTATTGTTTTACTCTGGAGAAATTGCTTTACAAATTTTGTGGTGCTTTTTCTCCTTCAGTCCTTCTGGAAATGAGAAAAAATTAGCTAAACCTAGATTTTTTTTGAAAAAATGTAGATTATTATTTTCAGGACCTACTTCCAATAATTTCTGCAAAAAAACTGTGGGGTCAAATCGCTCACTATACCCCTAGATAATTTCCTCAATGGGTGTAGTCTCCAAAATGGGGTCACTTGTGGGGGGTTTCCACTGTTTTGTCCCCTCAGGGGCTTTGTAAATGTGACATGGCCTCCGCAAACCATTCCTGCTAAATGTGAACTCCAAAAGACAAATAGCGCTCTTTCCCTTCTCAGCCACACCGTGTCTCCAAACAACCGTTTATTACCACATGTGGGGTATTGTTTTACTCGGGAGAAATTGCTTTACAAATTTTGCGGTGCTTTTTCTCCTTTAGTCCTTGTGGAAATTATAAAAAATTAGCTAAACCTACATTTTCTTTGAAAAAATTTAGATTGTCATTTTCAGGGCCTACTTCCAATAATTTATGCAAAAAACCTGTTGGGTCAAAACGCTCACTATACCCCTAGATAATTTCCTCAATGGGTGTAGTTTCCAAAATGGGGGTCACTTGTGGGGGTTTCCACTGTTTTGTCCCCTCAGGGGCTTTGTAAATGTGACATGGCCTCCGCAAACCATTCCTGCTAAATGTGAACTCCAAAAGCCAAATAGCGCTCTTTCCCTTCTCAGCCACACCGTGTCTCCAAACAACCGTTTATTACCACATGTGGGGTATTGTTTAACTCGGGAAAAATTGCTTTACAAATTTTGCGGTGCTTTTTCTCCTTTAGTCCTTGTGGAAATCAGAAAAGAAATCGCTAAACCTACATTTTCTTTGAAGAAATGTTGATTTTAATTTTCATGGCCTACTTCCAATAATTTCTGTAAAAAACCTGTGCGGTCAAAATGCTCACTACACCCCTAGATAATTTCCTTGAGGTGTGTAGTTTCCCAGATGGGGTCACTTTTGGGGGA
The DNA here is from genome assembly GCF_050947455.1 of Rhinoderma darwinii. Classification (NCBI taxonomy): domain Eukaryota; kingdom Metazoa; phylum Chordata; class Amphibia; order Anura; family Rhinodermatidae; genus Rhinoderma; species Rhinoderma darwinii. The sequence goes on along the minus strand of NC_134694.1, from coordinate 63,738,271 downwards.
TTTTTACTGTTTTGTCACTGCAAGAGCCCTTCAAACCTGACATGGTGCCTAAAATATATTCTAACAAAAATAAGGCCCCAAAATCCACTAGGTGCTACTTTGCTTCTGAGGCCGGTGCTTCATTCCAGTAGCACGCTACGGCCACATGTGGGATATTTCCTAAAACTGCAGAAACTGGGCAACAAATATTGAGTTGCATTTCTCTGGTAAAAGCTTCTGTGTTATAAAAAAAATTGTATTAAAAATTTATTTCTGCAGAAAAATATGAAATTTGTAAATTTCACCTCTACTTTGCTTTAATTCCTGTGAAATGTGTAAAGGGTTAAGACATTTTCTAAATGCTGTTTTGAATACTTTGAGGGGTGAACTTTTTAAAATGGGGTGACTTTTTGGGCGTTTCTAATATATAAGGCCCTCAAAACCACTTAACAACTGAACTGGCCCCTGTAAAAATAGCCTTTCGAAATTTTCTTGAAAATGTGAGAAATTGCTGCTAAAGTTCTAAGCCTTGTGAGGTCATAGAAAAATAAAAGGATGTTCAAAAAACGATGCCAATCTAAAGTAGACATATGGGTGATGTTAATTAGCAACAATTTTGTGTGGTATAACTGCCTGTCTTACAAGCAGATACATTTAAATTGAGAAAAATGCTAATTTTTGCAATTTTTCGCTAATTTTTGGTGTTTTTCACAATTAAATATTGAACATATCGAGCAAATTTTGCCAGTAACATAAAGTCCAATGTGTCACGAGAAAACAGTCTCAGAATCGCTTGGATAGGTGAAAGCATTCCGGAGTTATTACCACATAAAGTGACACATGTCAGATTTGAAAAATGAGGCTCTGTCAGGAAGGTCAAGTGGCTAAAGAGGGAAGGGGTTAATACACACAGCATGGTAAATCTGTGCAGCTACTGATCTGCAAGGACCTTGTAGCCGCGCCCCCTCCTATGTACAGAGCAGATTCAACACCATCAACCCCTGCCACCCCACACCTCTGATATCTGGTGAGTTCAGGGGAGGGTGAGAGCACTATAGCTGCCAATATCTTGTATTTCTGTGTCTGACATTGTTATGGAGCACTGTTGCTGGCATTTTTATGGGGCACTGTGGCTGGCATTATTATGGGGCACTGTGGTACCCTGTCTCAATATTACCCAGGAAATGTACAGTTAAAGGCAAAACCTTTTTTTTCTCCTCTTTTATTCTACAATTTATGGGTGCGTCTTATGGTCCAGTGCGTCCTATAGTCCGAAAAATATGGTATATGTAGACGTAAACTGATGTTTGGGCACACTGTAGGGTTCAGAAGGGAAGGAAAGTAATTTGGCTTTTGGAGCCTGGATTTTGCATGGTAGTAGTTCTGTTTATAATGTGGCATTATAAGGTGGCATATGTAAACTGTGTTGAGTAGATCAGGGCATAATAAAGTGGTATTATAATCTGGCAAATAAATAATAATCCATAGATATGTGGCCAGTGTAGCACTAATAAATAGTGCCCAATCGTCTGCAACTTTTGGAACATACTCTGTACGAATTGTGTCGCCATTTTCTGAGAACCATAACATTTTTTTTTTTGTCGTTGGAGCTGTGTGAGGGATTAATTTTTGCGGGACATTCTGTAGTTTTCATTTGTACAATTTCGGTATACATGCAACTTTTTGTTCACTTTTTATTAAATTTTTTGGGAAGCAAGGTGACCAAGAACCAGAAATTGTGACAATGTTTGTTATTCTTTTTTTTTTTACAGCGTTCACCAAGCGCTATAAATGACATAATAACTTTATTCTGCAGGTCGATAAGATTATGGCGATACTAAATTTACATCGTTTTTTTTATATGTTTTACAGAATTAGCACAATAAAATCTTTTAAATCATTTATTTTTTGTGCCGCCATATTCTAAGAGCAATAACTTTTTTATTTTTGCATTGACACGGCTGTGTAAGGGCTTGTTTTTTACAGGATGGGCTGTAGTTCTGGGGTACATGTGACTTATTTATCACTTTTTATTCCTTTTTTGGAGAGGCGAGGTGAGCAAAAAACAGCGATCCTGGCATTGTTTTTTATTTTATTTTTTTACGGCGTTCATCTTGTGGGAAAAATAACAATATAGCTTCATAGTTCGGGTCATTACAGGTGCAGCAATACCAAATATGTGTACTTTTTTATGTTTTCAGTTTCTTACTATAATAAAAGACTTATGGGAAAAAAGGCGTTTTTTACTTCTTTTTTGTCACACTAGGGGACTTCAAGGCATGAGGCCTTGATCACTATTCTAATAGCGTAGTGTATTAGAGCTGTCAGTTATACACTGACAGCAAGCCTATTAGGTTCTGCCTAATGGAGTTCTGTACTTGGCAGACCGGAGGCTATTGTTAGGTCTCCGGTTGCCATAAAAAACATTGACGCCCCCGCGATCACGTTAGTGGTGCCGATCGGCTACAAACCACCTAGATGCCGCTGTTGCAATTGACTGTGGCATCTAAGGGGTTAAACGGCAGGGATTGGACCTCGGTCCGGTTCCTGCCGTTACAGCAAAGTGTCAGCTGTAATATACGGCTGACACCCATTGGTGATGGAGCGGGCTCAGCTTCTGAGCCCGCTCCATCACTGTCATGTACAGTTACGTGACAATGCGCTAACCCCTTGGCGGCTGTGACGTAACTATACGTGAGATATTGCCAAGGGGTTGATATAACAGACATGTCAGGAGACGTGACAGATCCTCTTTAAATCTAGTGAGTCACAGGTGACGTTTTCTCTGATTGTAGACGTTCTCTTTTCTTCCTTGCCCGGCCCATTAAGACGACTTCTCCTGCCAACTGCAGAGTTTGTTGCTGAGACATCTTTGTCCCTTTCGCTTCT